>NC_036243.1:4835672-4875821 GCF_002742605.1 Olea europaea var. sylvestris | reverse complement strand
AATTGGAGGATCCCCAAATCAGATAGCCCAAAGAACGAAATCCAATTGAACGAATCAAGGTGAATGCCCAAATAAGGGGCCCAATAGTGCGGTAACGCCATCGCCCAAGTTTGCAAGTCGCTCATAATCTGAACGAATAGAGTGGCATACGGTCGCCCAGAGTCTCGCCCAAATCTTCAAGTCGCCCAAGGTATCAACAAACATAACGCATTATGATGCAGTTATTGAGGCAGTTGCTAAAGTAACCTTATCACGTTCCACGACTCAAGGGGTTCAATCGAAAGCGGTTGAACGATGCAAGATAATGGCAGCAGTTAAAAGGACAGTTGCATGACAAAATGGCCACTACAAAGAAAGTGGGTAGTTATAGGGCGATCAAGCAGTTTTTAGAGCAGTTAATCACAAAGGGATCGCCTATGAAGTATAAAAGGGAGAAAGAACTTAGAAGCAAAGGACCGAATCCAAAACTCTCGAACAGAGAATATGTAATTTTCATTCCTTTAGTTTTTAGATTTAAACACTTCCTTTTCTGTAACTCGTGTGCTTGCGCCCCTTGGAGGCACGTTGTTTTCCGTTTCCAATTGTAAAGTTCATCGCTAATAAAAAGAACACCCCTTTTTGGGACTTTGTCTCAAGAGGTTTCGTCCCTCACACAATCGTCTGATCCTCTTTAATTGTTAGCGAATTAACACGCGCGAAACAGAATGTCAATTAATCTCTGTCAGCAAAATGTGAAATTATAATTTTTATATTTGAATTTGACTGAAATATAATTTTACTATGAATAATGTTTTAATTTAACAATTTAATATGAATAGCCTTGACGTATTGGTGAATATCAGTATACTTGACTTATCCCGATACATCAAATTTAATAACCATTGGATTCGGCAATGGGCAATGGGGCCTTGTTCTTGTAAATCAGTTCTCCACTTCTTTAGCAGGATTTGACCAAGAACCGAAAGAGTGGGATAGGAGCTTTATTTTGAAGATGATGCTCGAAGATGTAACAAATTTTATGGGCTTTCAATTTGTGAAAAGAATGAATTGGAAACTTGGACTTTTGAGGTTTGTTGATAAGTGTAATTTGTGTACTAATCTAGGCTGTTTAGACATGGATATTTGAGAGTATTTTAGGAAATTAATTCTTATTCACGTGTAAATATTATCTGTTTAAGTAAAAGTTGATGTTGGCCGAGCTTTTGGAGAAAATGAATGAAATTTGAGCAAAAATGATGAGTTATGTGCTTAATTCTAAGAATGAGGTTCAACTTGATATGAACTTAAAAATGAAGGTCTTGAATTACAATTATTACGGACTTGACCTGACCACATAATTGAAAAGAAGGACCAAACAGTACTAAATTCATAGTTGAGCTCTACGATCGCATGGCAATAGCCCATGTGATCGCATGGGCATGTTTGGATTTATAGAGAACAACATGGCTATGCCTTGCAATTACAATGGTAACTACCATGCGATCACATGGTGCAAATTCTGGAAAAAATTGTTTCTTTCTTATTTCGTCCAAGTTTTAGAAAGCAGTTTGATCAATGATTTAACCTAAGTTGGCCTCCAATTTCAAGATTATTCATTATAGAATGTGGAAAACAAGGTTAGGAATAATATCAAGCATTTGTATATTAAACCAACAACCTCTTAATTATACGGTGTGCAAATCTTACCCGGGAATCGTGAACGCTACAAAAAAAAATAAAAAAATAATCACTTTTCTTGATAAGTTCAATTGTTCAATGAATAAGAAGTTTGGAAGCAAATTCGCCCCTTGAATAAATCTCTCAATAACCAAAGTCTTCTATAATGAAAGAAATAAGTCCTATTTATATCAAGTCTTAAAAACCTAGTTTTAAAAGGAAAATATGTGCAAAATATTGTAAAGATACTAAAAGATTAGAATTCTAAAGCAAATAGGAAACTCACGCAAAAATTAAAATCTCGGCCTCAAAGTATACCATACAGTCGCATAGTACATTTGAAATCCTTCAATTTGGTCTTGGGAATGATCTATGTGGTCGCATGTCTTTTACACTATGCAGTCGCATAGTATTAAATTTGAAATCTCTATTTTATTTATTTATTTATTTATTTGCAGAATTTCGTGACGATTCCGGATTATACGCATGGGCGAAAATTCGATACTTGAGCTGAAGGTTATGCCCATTTTAATCCACACTGCTTTTTTTTTTTTTTCCTCCATATATCGTCCAAAACTTTGAATATAACACACCAAACATGATTTCGTTAATATGTAAGTTGTAATAAGTATAATTGACTAAACTTTGGAATGCAGTCGTGAAGACAAAAACCATTATTTTAATTACCGTTTTAATTCAATCACTATTTCTTTGAGTTTGATTTGTGTAAGTAATTGATATTGCATGAATATTGCTTATTTGAATGTTTGATCAATATTTAAATAATAAGTTGCTTATTTTATTTTTGATGGGTTCAAAATAGGTCTACAAAATTGTGATAATGAATATAAGGTTCAATAAATATTAAGAATAATAATCTATGACTTGGGCCATCAAAATAGGTAATCGTGCATTTGAATGCATTTTCAAGCAACTGAATTTGAAATAGTGATATTCGGATCGTGTTTAAAAATATGTTTTAACTTACCTCGAGATAGATAGTTGAATAAAATTGGATAATTGAATTTCAATTTATACATGACTAAACAATATTGGTTATGAATTGGAGAAATCCTAACACACTCTTCAAGTTAAAGTCAATTCCTCATGAGAACGATACTCTTACTTTTAACCAATTAATAGTCAATGATCATGTACTTTACGAAATTTTACAAAACATGTGTCATCGCTAAACCTCCCTTAAAATATCCATCCTCTTTCCCTGAGGTATGGTTCGACAGTTTTGCTAGCCTTCCCTGATTAACGCCAACTTGGAGAATTCAGAACCTTTGGCTTGAGCGCTACAAGGTTTACTCCTTGGAAGTAATTTAGTAATTGAGCCCATACGATCGCAGTTTGATGATGGAATATCCACCACAACTTCAAATCAGATACTAGAACTAAATCTTGCAATAAAAAAAAAAAAAAACTTAGTTTTCTAGTTATACGCCTTGCCTCTTACCTTGTGAATAAATTTCAAGATTTTTATGTGGTTGAATCAACTTGCATCTCAAAGCTCCGAAATCCGCATTTTCTTGTTCTCCAATGGTCCTAATTCCGATCACAATGAAAGGGGATTATTATCCACAATCTAAATGCCTTGTTTTGTGAGTTTTCATGCGAAAATAGTAATTTTAAGGTCTTTCTTATTTTGGTGTAGTTTCACATATGAATTTTACCATTCTCTTGCATCTTTTCCCTTTTTCTAGGCAATAAGCATTTTGGAGGTTGTAGGGGAATTAAGGTGATTATAAGGAGTTGTAGGTTTGAGTTTTCAAATTCAAACCACTCTTTCCAGCCATTTTAATGTCTTGTGAGTCGATTCATCCACATAGACAACCTATATTTTCTAATAGAATAGAACTGGATTTTGGAGGGAGGAATTGAAAATTGAATTTGAAATTTAATCTTACACAATCTATTACTTTCATATAGGATTGTAAATTTCATTCGTCGGCTTGAACTGCTCGTGGCTCAGTTCGGGAAAGCCCGAGCTGGCTTGGCTCGGAGGAATGGAGCCGAGGCTCGAGCCTCCATTTTAGGGTGTCAACTCAAGCCTGAGTCGGTTCGTATGGCTCGTCCGACTAGAGTCATGGGCTATTTTCAGCCCGTGACGAGTTGAGCAAAAAAATAAAAAAAAAATTAAAACTAATGCAGAACAGGCAGCTATTATGGCTGACGAAATTTGAAAATTCAAAATTAATTAAAATGGTTATATTTTTTTTGCTATAAATATGAATTAAATTTTTGAGTTTCATATTAATATTCTTTAATTATTTTTAACTTGTAGTATTCTAGTTTCACCTTCAATCTCTAATTTCTTTACTCTAATATTCAGTTTCTTTTATTCTAATATTCAGTACCTTTTGTTATAATAGCCATAGAATATAGATGGATTTTACTAGTAATTAGATTAATCAGCTTAAGGATACTCCAACTATTTACGATGTATCTCAAAATGTTCCAATTGATCTGAAGCATGTTGCAATTACAGTAACAAAGAACTTAGTTGGAAGCCCAATTCAAGCACAACACATTTGAATAGGCATGTATTAAGAAGTTGCAAAGCCAAATCAATAGATCTCGACCCAAAACAGACTGATCTTGTGTTTGGTGGTTCTGGTTTTACTATTTCCATTTTTGTATATTCACAGGAAAGATTTCATGAAGGAATAGCTGTACTAGAGATGCTACTTATGATGATAAACTCAATATGCTTTACTCTTCTTGTAAAGAATTATCTCCAACCCAAGCATACTTCTTATTGTAGAAATACTCTTTCATTTGGGTACTATAAAATTATATAATAAAAGAAAATAAGTTGTTATTGAACAACTAAAAACTTTTAATAGTGTTTTATTGTTTACCTCTTATTTATGGACTACTAGTAATAAAAATGTTATATTGCTGCTACAATTCATTACATTGATCATCTGTGACTTTTACCTAAAAGGATTGTTGTATTAAGATGTGTAGAATATCCTCATAATGCCATTAATACATGTATGGCTTTAAAAGATACTATACAAGAATATGGTATACAAAAAATTGTTCGAAATTTTACTTCTGATAATGCCAGTGTCAACAAACATGTTATCGATAAATTTATCAATAATCTTAACTCTGTATTTGGAAGTTTATTTTTTATCAACATTGTGAATGCTACATTATCAGTTTGAATGTCAACAATGGATTAGAATATATAAAATTTGTCTTTAGATAAAGTTAGACGAGCAATAAATTTTATTACTATGTTACTAGCAAAAAAGTAAGCATTTGATAGTTTATGTAAAGAGTATAGCTTATAAGAGAAATCATTTGTCACTGATGTTACACATAAATGAACTCTACATATCTTATGTTATATTCGAGTGAAAATTATGATAAAATTATTTCGCTTATTATAATAAACAATGGATTAGAATATATAAAATTTGTCTTTAGATAAAGTTAGACGAGCAATAAATTTTATTACTATGTTACTAGCAAAAAAGTAAGCATTTGACAGTTTATGTAAAGAGTATAGCTTATAAGAGAAATCATTTGTCGCTGATGTTACACATAAATGAACTCTACATATCTTATGTTATATTCGAGTGAAAATTATGATAAAATTATTTCGCTTATTATAATGATAGACATACATATGGACCCAAACGTAATTTGAAAGATCGAGAATGGTCTATTGTATTTTGTGTAAAGAAATTCTTAAAACCTTTTTTTGACGTCACAAAGAAATGTAATAGTGTTTATTACTCTACATCTTCAATTTTTTTACACTTCATAAATATAGGAATTTTTTTTTGTTTTTTTTTTTTTAGAGGTAGTCTATTCTATGGAGTAAAAATTTCGTAAATATGGAAAAGAATTGCGCTCTTTATTTCTTTTAGCTAGTTGATAGACCATCGACTTAATTTAACAGGCCCAAAAGCTATTATAGGCCCCGTTTGGTACCTATTTTTTCTAAAATGTATTTTTCTCCATCTTCTTTTCAATCACACATTCTTTATTAAAATAATATTATACGTAAATAAAAAACTTTTACATATTTTTCAACAACACATTTTCCATCAATTTACTATTCAAAAATGCATTTTTACATAAAAATATCTTCCAAACACCCCCTTAAAGGGGATTTTAAATTTCATGAATTTAGCATTATTACATGTACATATATAATCTATATTATGAGAAATATATAACTGTTATGATGAAAAATGAGGTCACGGTAGCTCTACTTCCCAAAGTTCTTTTTCATGAAATATTTTAGCAAATTCAATGATATATGAAATTATTTGGATATCAATATAAATGTTCCCTCATTTAGTTATAGTTCATCAATATCTATAGCGATAAATGTCAGTGGTTTAAATTTTGAAATTCCCTCAGAGTTTGCTATGTATATGGCATGAAAGTTCGTAATGTGTTACAACCAAATATCATGATAGAGGTGTAATGAAAGGTAATATCCAATTGTATCAAAAATTATATATGATCTACTAACACCTCTGATGTCTACGGTGGCATCAGAGGCCACCTTTAGTTTAAGTGGTTGAATTTTATCAGACGAACGATCAAGACTAAAAGATGATATATTGGAGGTTTTAATATGCTTGAAGGATTGAAAATGTACAGAATTATGTATTGAAGAACAAATTGACAGTATAATGGATGAAGAGTTGCAGTGGACCTAAGCATAAGGATATTGTAACTTGTAAGTTTTATATCGATTAATTTTAAAAAAAAATACCTAATTTTTAAATTTATTTGTTTCAAGAAAAATTATACATGAAATATTTTATGTATGTAATATTTTTAATTTCACCTACGTTGATTGTAGCTGATCCCCAGCTCTAAAAAAGGAGGGTTGAAACTTTTATTTAACTTATAATTCATATAAATTACACAAATTTTAAATTTTTTAAAAATATGTTAGAATTTACATGAATTTTAAAAAAAAAAAAAGCCGGCTCTGCTCGAGAAGCCTCGAGTCGAACCTATATTTTTTAGTCGAGCAAAAGCTTGGCTCCACTCGATCCAAAAAAGGTTTGAACCATTTTTTATTTAAGCCAAGCCCGAGCCTAAGCCTCAAGTTTCAGCTCACGAGCCGACTCGACTCGACTCGACTCGTTGACATCCGTACTTTCATGTACCTCTCACTATACCAAAAGCATGCAAAATTCATGTGAGAAAAGAGCGTGAAAAATATATAAGGATTTTGACTGGATTTTGTAATATCTACATCTTTAAATTGGTAATTGGATTGTAGCTATCAAACTCCTTTCATTTTCATCAAGCTCCTGACCAAGAAGTGAGTGCAAGGCAGTGTGAAAAGCAAGCAATCAAAGATAAATAATTTAACCTCGTTTTCGGGATTTCAAGTAAGTTCTAAGAACCCGAACTTCATTAGAAGTACGACGTTATGATTTACAACATCCTTAAGCCCACCTATGACACTATCCACTTGATAACTTACCCTGTTAACTTCTGGAACATCCGATACTTTCAAAGAGTATCTCAACTATGCATACCCAATCTAGGAAACCGTCTACTTACAAGAATCCATAATGTGGAATTCACATTGATTCTACAATAACTAGAAGGGAAGGGTTCATGAGATTGTCTCTTATTTCAATTTTGCCTTAATCCTTATTAGTCACATTTCCTCCAAACTAGCTGTGCACAGATCCTAAGCATGCTTCATTCGATCTTTTCTCCTCCTACACACGAGAACAAATTAGATGTTAATGGGTGGGGGATTTTGTCATTGTTGGCCCTCCAACTATGAATTTAATCGTCGAAAAAGCTAAACTTACAGGACCTTAAGTAGAAGCGAGCAAGATGAAGTTTAGCTAGGAGATAGAATTTCTTATACGCTTTCTCTATGAACAGTAGACTGTTAATTTATTGGTATTTATAATGGATGGACATTGCGGTTGTTTATCTCTTCTTGGAACAAGTGTCATGATACAGAGAGATTTTACTTCAATAATAATTTTCTAGCAAACATGGCTTCTTATTAGTGAAGCTTTCCTTTGCATGTGCTCCGTGTATGCGTGTCACCTACCTATAGGATAATTGGTTATTTTCCTATAGGTTTGCTCGCTTGATATTTTCTGCACTTCTTAATGTAATGATGCTGACATGGCAGTGATCCCAATTTACTGATAATCGAAGGTTTATTCGATTATTAGGATCCTTAGATATTATTTTTGTGTTTTCTTTTTGGAGTTGTTCTTAGTAACTTTGCTAAGTGAACATTTTTCATAATTTCATGAAAGGGAAAGATGAAGGTTACTGAATCTTTTCATTTAGACTACTTGGATGAAGCACAAAACACGTTGCTTTAGGTGATGTGGTTGGCTTTGTATTTTACTGGATGCTTTTGTGGTTTCCTACGAACTTATGGTTATAACAACCCTCGAAGCCCGCAATTAATTTTTATATTAGTTCGTGGACTTAAGGCATTTTGTTTTGTGCATTATCTCGCTATTGATTTGTGAGGGATGTTTTCTACTATCTTAGTGTCGTTTATGCCTTGTACTTGACTTCGATCCCTTAAGTCTAAACTTAGTGACACCTCTTCGTTTCAACAGTATAGCCAAGATTAATACTGATTTTTTCAAGGGCCATGATTCGTCTTCATTATTTCTTTTGAGAAAAGGAGTCTTGTAATTCTTTTGGACTTCTTGTGCATTTTTCCTTCCGACTACTCAAGTTCCTTTGCATTCTTTGCTTCTAAGTAGTCTTTTTATTACCCTTTTGTCTAAGTTTCCATCATTTGATAGTTTATTAGAGACGTGAGATTATATTGATTCTCAGGTACCTAATTCCTGTAGGTGGTATTTTTTTTATTTTTTTTTGGCGTCTTACTGTTGTTGTGTTGACGACGTTGCTAGCCAATTGAACTCTATTAAGAATGTCTCGTCTGGTGGATCTTGTCAGGCAGTTGTTTAGAGTGCTAGGCCTCTAACTATTTGTCTTGTATCTAGGAAGAGAATTATTATGAATGAATTAAACTGAATCTCTGCAACCTTTGAGGGTTTAGATAATGAACTAGGTGATGAGCCTTTAGATGAAGACGACGAGGCAAATGGTGACAAAGATGGAGGGGATGTGTCTTCCAGCATTAGGTCTATATCAGAGCTTGATAAGATTATGTCTAGAAAATTAAGGACTTAATTGAGTGTCTTCAAAAGTTTAATGGACCAAGGATGGACAATTGTGGTTAATGTGGATAAGATTGGCAATAACTGAAAGCTAAAGGATCTCTTATTCTAACAAGGAAAGGGGCATGCTAACAAAATAAGGAATTCAAGGACTAAAATAGAAGGGGAAAAAAAAGGAGCTTTCAATTGCATGGTACAATCCGGCAGAAAATGTTATTTTATTTTTTTTCCAACTCAATCTCTACTTGGAATACAACTCAAAATCGTTTTAACCTAGTTTGGAGGTTAAAATCTGGGAACCAATAGTCGGAGAGAAAACAAGTGGCAAGATACAAAAATACACAATTATTGACGTATATTGAAGATTCTATTTTGATTTTAGGTGAAGAAAAAGATACAAGGAGATTGTTCAAAAATAATTGAGGAAATTTAAGAGTTTTGTCGTGAAAGCTTGCTCCAAAGATCATCAAAACGGCGTTTTTGGGGCTCAATTTAACGTTACTTTTCTCTACCAAACAACTCATTCAATCAGCTCCAATCCATAATCAATATATTCACCTCGGTTGCTTCTCAATTTCACCTACAAATGATAAGATAATGGTGATAATTTGTAGTCATAAAGACAAGAAGAAAGCAATGGAAGTATGGACAAAAAGAGGAGGCGAATATACAAAGCAAATTGCCAATTTTCTTCTTGTACCAGGCAACATATTTCTTCACAAAGGGGCAGCCATGTTTTTCTTCCTTTCTCACAAAATCATCCATTAGAAAATGGCTGGGGTAAGAGTATATAAGTAGGGTTAGTTTAGGCTTTTAGTTGGACAAATAACAAGGTTAAATAGGTCAATATTCAAAACCATCCAAGATGTAATATAAATGGGTTGGATAGAGCCTTTGGACTTAGTTTTTGATAATTATTTTACTCATTGGCCGAGGCCTATGAAATATATTCCCACGCTAATATCATAGCTCGGGATTTATTAGATATCAAAATCCAACAAATCTTCACTTTGATGCCCATTAAATTTGAAAACAATCAAAACACATAGTTATTACTTGTATAATCAAGGTAACCAATAAAATTGGAATCACAGACCTTACCTTGTGTTTCGAATCCAAAACACATACCATACCTATTCCATGTACTCACAAGGGCTAAGGTAACAAACAAAATACCCATGTAGAAGCAAATAATCACAGTGAAAAATCAAGAGCAAACAATCATGTGATGAAACTATTATATAGGATAATACATAGATCTTTTCAAACATGTTTACACAGAACAATAAACTAACTCCAAATTAATCAACAAACGGCCACCAGTAACAAATGCATAAATGACCACACGAAAAGATCTCAAAACACTTATCTTATCCCATTCCTTATTGTTAACACCTCGAGAACAAATAGCTCCTCTTATTGCCCGCCATACTTACTAGACATATCATTCAACTCATGTCTAATTGGTAAGCCAGAACAAGTCCTAAATTTGCGGATAATCTTGTATTGCCACATTTATATTTTATAGGAAATTTGTCGTCCATGATTTTTGAAAATTTTTGTTGAACCAAAATTTCATTCATCTTTTGTTGATAAATTGAAAAATCTCATTTTCCATTGAAACTTCCAACTAAAAAAAGTGAAGATATTATTTCCTATTGAAATTCTAACTAAAAAAGTGAAGATATTTCGAGAAAACAGAACAACCAAATAAACAAATAGGTCACACAAAGTAATCTTAAGGCTTCAGTATACACCATTCTAAATTTTCAGGAATTTGTACGATTCACGATCTTAAATTAAAGGAATGTTCAAACGAGTCAAGTTCAGGTGTTCTAACAAAATAATCAACGCCAATAAAAGGTATGTCAACAAAAATTCAAATTTTCATGCAATGCAGTCTCAAACTGTGACTAGATGACAGTTAGAACACAAAATCAATTACAAATTTGCGATCAAATTCAACACTTCAAATATGATAAATAACTCCTAAATTTCTAGCACAAGTAATGTTACCCCACATGCTAACCACAACCTTGATGTCACCCCCACACGATGGCATGATAATGTTGAAATTTAAATTGGGCTAAGCCAATATACCAGCGAACTAATTTGAGTTCGTAAATTATGAGATATGTGAATTCATCACTTTAGGACCACCACTATTTGTCCTAAAGTCTTCAATAATTGTAGCAGCCAAACAACCACAATCAAAAAAACTCCGCTAGATGACGCTTCACTCGCTGTCATGCCCTGCCTACTCTCTCTGCACGTGGGCCTCACGCGCAGACATAGACGATCACGTGCTGATTACCAAGATTGTCTCTGCCTTTATGTTTGACTAGTGGTCTCCGTCTTACCAAAAGCTTTCTAGATTGGCCAAAAATCGTGAAAACGGAGGTTTTTTTTATGCAGTTTTCAGACAATTTTTCGATCTGATTTCTATTTTGTTTCGCCAGTTTCTGGACGATTTTTAGTCAAATTTTCAAGCCAAATCCAACACCTTGAAGTCTGGTACTAATTGTTGTGGAAGCTTCCTCCAAAGATCGTCAAAAGGGTTTTTTTTGCTCAATTTAACGTTACTTTTTGGATAATGAAAATGACCAATTTTTACTTTTTCGCAGAAGCTAGCTCCAAGGATCATCAAAACGGTGTTTTGGGGCTCAGTTTGACGTTACATTTCTCACCAAACAATCACTTCAATCTGCTCAATCCACAACCAATATATTCACCTAGGGTAGGGGTATATAAGTAAGGTAATTGAACCAATAACAAGGTTAAATGAGTTAAGATTTAAAACCATCCAAAAGGTAATATATGAAAGCCCAAGATTGACTAACCAAGAGGGGGTGAATTGTTTTTTAAAACTTTTTCCACAATTAATTTTAAGTTTAAAATTACTATGCTAGCAAATGTAAAAATTAAGCAAATTTTGCACGAATATGAAACTAAGTAGACGAATGTAAAGAACGTAATATAAAAAATAATTAGTAAAAGGGACAGAATGCAAACAATTTAATAGGAGATTCGATCCAACCCAACGATCTACATCCTCCGTTATCAAGCTCTCCGTCACGAGCAAGGCTTTTTCCACTAAATGTGATTGACTGATAGTGTAACACAACCCTTACAAAGCTTTCGGTGACTTACAAACAAGGAGTACCGATCATTTTACAATGTTGAGCTTTATGAGACCTTAACACGACCCTCAAGTTTATAGATAAAGGTTTATACATTGAAACTTCTCTTATAGTAGATGATGTATTCAAAGTTGAGTATGATAAGAGAAGTAGGCTAACTCTTTAAGAAATGACAACGAATGAAGCTCAAGAGTTAGATGAGAAAAACTTTGATGAGTGAAATGATTTTTCAAAAGTTAAATCAATCAAAAGTTATTCTAATATGAATAGATTGATAGAGATAGACAAAGAGTAAAAATTAAATAGATAAGATCAATCTATCTGACTTTAATGTTATTAAAAGTTGTGTATTAAATACAGATTGATATGGTATTTATAGTAGTAGAGCGGTCAAATTTCTATTTTACCGAACGTCTGGTAACCTACTGGATGGTCAACTAGCCGTTTTTTTTGTCAAAAATCAGAACGTTCACTATTTAGATCGTTGGACAAACCTATCTTATCGGACGTCTACCAGATATACCGGATGTGTCCAGTACGGCCGAAATTTTCAACAAAATGTTTTCTATTGTTTGGAAAAATATGACCTATTGAAGAATATTTTTAAAACTTATTTTTAGGTTTTTGATACTTCTCAAATATGTAATAAAGTTCATACCTTTGAAAAATAATTTTGCATATGAAAATATTTGAAATGTCGTTTTTCCTTATGTATAAAAATTCATCTTAAGCTCCAAATGATATTGTCAATTTTTTAAAGCAACATATACACTTGAATTCAAGATATCTAAATATAATGGCTTCAATGTTTGTCTTGAATGATTTGTTGTCTATGCCTTGCATTGCTCATTTTTGCGAGTATTCCAAAGGCGACCCTTTCATCTTCAATTGATCAAGCTTGCCACAATTTCTGTATTCACTCAAATGCGATTGTTAGCGATATAAGCAATTTGTTTGTTATAATCAAAACGTAATGTTAACAGTAGGTCCACAGTATAAATAGGTCGGATAGAGTCTTTGAACTTGATTGTTACCTATAAAATATATTCCCACGTTAATATCATATCCCGGGATTTATTGGATATCAAAACCTAACAAGTTCATTTTTTCTCTTTTTCTTTGTACAATTAAAAGTCGAGCATTCTCTCATATTCAATCACGTATTTTTATAACATTATGAATCTTGACTAAAATTTCTAGCCACTACGATGACTATGAACTTAATAATATGATTTTTTGGTTATAATTTCATGACTGATATTTTATGCTTGTCTAGCTTTATGATTTCAATTAATCGATCTTTCATTGAATTGATTGGTGAGCTTCGTTTATTTGAGAGAAGGAACAATGATTGAGCATGTGGCAACGATCATTACATGGTTCGATAAGTATATAGATATACAAGTATCCTTGCATAATAGAATTGAATGTTTAGTTATTAAGTGTATCATCACATGTTCGTAATCGTCATAGAAATACTATAGATTAACGTGTGAGGATATGGTTGGTATTGTTCAAGAGAGATTATTAATGAAATAGGTACGTTGATCATAAAGTTTAAATAAATATTGTCATTATCTTTGATTGTTGTTGTTAAAGCGGAATCCATCGTAGGATTCTAAGTTATAGTGCTTGTTAATTGAATTAACGCTCCTTAGTATCCTATTAACATGGGATTTAGATAGTTATAGGTTACATAGTTAAAATCAAAATCAATCATATTGTGCTATTCGATTAGTGTTAATATTAATTAAGATCGAATTACGCACTTATTCCTCATGCAAACAATTATTTACTCACATTCTATTACCTTGCCATGATTACGAAAACTTGCATAATTTTATTGATCAAGTCTTTTATGTTGTTATTGGGAACTATATTAGTTAATGTAGTTAATTATAACTGTAATTTAAATTATATTGCTTTACTTTTTATTATTTATCACAGTAGCTCTTTTCTCTTTTCATGACTCTTGTATGCAAAATTTGAGACAATTTAATCTCGTTCCATTTGGTCTTGAGATTGAACGAACATTCAAGTTGAGGTGAAAAGATGACACAAGCACACTAAAAATAGGAAGAGGTAGCAATTCTGAGAACGAGAAAAACCCCTAATGTCCTGTGGTTGATGCTCATGGGAGAGTTGATGGCTCCAATGATTTAGGAGAATCGGTCAAGCATAGCTTATCCGGTACTCAAGCAACTAAACTTTCATTTGAGGACGTATGTTATCGACACATTTTAGAATGTACTGCATTTTCTGAACAAACCGGATGACAGACTGACAGTTCAAACACTCATCTTTCAAGATTTTTGAGTACGTATGGGTCTATTGAATATTCATCCATTTCGAGTGGTGCAATCCGTCTGAGGTTATTCCCACACAAATGGAGGAAATTGGCAAGGGAGTGGTAGTATTCATTCTCACCTAACAACATCAAAGGCAAATAAATTTGGCATGTATTCACTTGGAACCATACGACGCAAAAGTTAATGTCTAAATTTTTCGTGTCAAGGATGATTACCAAGAGATGAGATTACTACATTTGCTTAGCATGATGTAGAACCAAGAAGACAGTGTACGAGGCTTATAAAATCTTGAAGAGTTTGACAGCCACCGTGCATTATGGCCTTCTAATGCATCAGGTGGAAGGAGAGTTGTAGGGCTTTACGAGGTTGATGCATTGACATCAATTTCAGCTCAATTTGCATCATTAACAAAGAAGTTGAAAATATCTATGACGACACACCAGATAATGCGGTTCAAGTATCTGGACCGAAATGTGAGTATTGTATGTAGTTATGCCAGTGTGGAAACATTTTCAATGAAAATGTTAATAATAGAGACAGCGATATATATAATTTATATACATATATATACATATGTATATATATGTATTTTTTTACCTAAGGTTGACTTCCTAAATATATCACCAAGCAAATGTTTTCAATGGCACGTCAACATGTACATTGCATTATCTATTGCCTATGGAGCTTCTATAATTTCATTAGCATCGAGCTAAGAGACAGTCCGTTAACTCGTAGAATGTATTGTTGACTAAATGCACACATTGGTAATATATGAGGAGCTCAATCGTTGCATATCAACAAATTTCATTATTTTATCGACCACTTGATCATGAAGTTTTCGTAGGATATATTTTGATTTTACTTCGACACTCTTTGATATGATAGCTATTGTTGATTAATATATTACAACTGGCAAATAGATTTATGTTTCTAAATTCCTAGCGTTATCAAGTGTCTTGACAAGTATAATTTATATTTACAATATTACAAGAAATATATCACCTATTTATCAGAGTCTTACACGTGGAGAGACGATTCTAACATTATTTGACCAGGAATTGATGGTGTCAATATAATTGGGCCGATATGATCAAGCAACCTTTCATGCTTTTAGACCCGATTAAGACTTTATAACGCACCTAGGAACACATTTATTAGTGGTCCATATTTGAGTAAGGTAACTCTACATTACATAGGTACATAATTTGAATCCTAACAACAATATTTGATTCTCTCTCACATCCAATTCTCCATACATTCTACCGTTCAATAATACCAACAGTTTACATGACCAGAGGAGTATCAAGAATTGTCGGTTCTTTTCCTTGAAAGGATGATCTTGATGCCTAACAATTTGTCCAAATGTACAGACTATATACATGGTGTCAAAGGATTTGTTGACATCCAACTCACGTTGAATTTCTTGGACAAGATATATGTATTTGTAGGAACAAGCTTATGATGATGATAGTGAGATATGTGCACAACCTATATACATGTTGGTGTCAAGGGATTTGTTGACATCAAGCTTGTGCTGATTTTTTAGGGCAAGAAATAGAAGGCTCGTGGCATGGTTTTTGAAATGTAAAAAGGAGCTTTTGAGACGCAAAAGTTGCTTTTGGATCGATTTGGCTAATTTTATTAAAGTACTTTTTATAGTTAAAAGAGCTTTTAAAGGAAGCTGGTTTAATGTGATTTTCTAAAAAGTACTTTCGGAATGGAAAATGTTTTTAAATATTATTTTTCAAACAAAAATTACCGTAGCTTTCTCCAAAAACTTTTTTACTAGTAAAAGTAAAAATTATGCCAAACGGGCACATATATTTGCAAGAATAAGCACTACAACAAAATTTTGATTTAGCAATAAGATATTTTTTGACATATGAAAAGTTGTCAGAATAAGTGATTTAGCACAACATGTTTCTAAAGTTTGTCTTAAAGATTTTGCGATGAAAAATAAGTACCAAAAAAAAATAAGGCAACGTAAATTGTCGTAATATGTCAAAAGGCGTGATAGATAATAAAGATTGTTGCAAGAAACATGATGGAAGCAAGGAACCAAAATATTTTTTTTGTGTGGAACTTATGGCAACAAATTTTTATTTCTTACAACAAAATAAGATTTACTTTTTGTGACAATGAATATTTATTGCTAAAATTCTAGGGGTTGAGGAAAAAATCACAAGAAAAACTACTTCTTGCATCTAACAAAAATGTTATTGTAGATCTTTCACAACATTCACCTTATGTTACAAGATTTGATATTATCGTAAAGTAGAAGGAACTAACAACATGCAATGTACGTTGCAAAAGGGCTTAGATGCCTCCTGTTGTTAAATTTTTGCAATTTTCTTCACGTTACTTTTATTATATTTTGCAACATTCATTGCTTGTTGTCTTAACTTTTGTATTTAGCTTTTTTGCCAAAAATAAATAAATAAATAAATAAATACACACACACACACATACATACATATATATTTGGTTGAAAAAATAAGTAATAAAAAATATAACGTGACATAAAAAGTTGTCGTCGTATTTTAAAAGATGTGACAAATGATAATGATCGCCATCAAAAATGATTAAAGCAAGGCACCAAATTGTATAGAGATATACAATAAGTAATTTCAGGCACATCAAAATTACATTACATATTAAAACTACACAAAGAAAAAGTATAATAAAAAAATTTAGAACTGAAATGCAACTTACAAAAGTTTAGGGATGAATTAACACATCTGGAACTTGAAAGAGGACATATTTTTGGATGAATATGGAGATCTAGGAACCAATGTGGAATTCTTTGAGAGTTTTGGGATCAATGTTAAATATTTGAAATTTGGAGCGAAAAAGTTACAAATTGTTGATAAATTGGGGACTGATTTGAAATATTATGAAAATCCTTTCTCAAAATGTTTCTGCCCTACAATATCATGTCCATATCTGAATCTCCATCTCTCTCCATCTCTCAATGCCCATATTCTTCTTCACCTTTCAACTGAATCAAACCCTCTCCTTGCTTTTCCATGCTAGTCCCCACACCATCGCAGCCCAAGCCACAACCATCGACCAACCCCTTCTATCTTAGAAGCCCTAAAGCCTTGAAGTTTCTCTTGCCAATTGCCATCCACTATAGAAGTCAAGGAGCTACCCATCATCGCTGGCCAATCCACGACTAGCCTTAAGTCGATTAATCTATACTTTACAATTGAATTAAGTCCTTTAATTATTTCTATCCTTGATTTACACATATATTATCGACTCTTTAAAGTTTAATTTTCGTATATATGCTCTCTAGTAGTTTTTTCGTTGCTATTTCATACTTTTTGCATAAAACAATTAATGTTGTGAGTTTGCTAATGTAATAAATAAAAGTTGCCTTAAAGTACATTTTGTGACTCATGTAGCTCGACAATGCCTGGAAGAAGATTTTGTTATTGCCAAATTACTTTTGCAACAACTCTCTATTTATGCGACAACATTTTTTTTCGCGATTTTGTGTTATGGGAGGAACCTCAATTATGCAATCCACCCACAAATGATCAACATTGGAAGCTCTTCAACTGGATATAGAATTAATTTAAGAAGAAAATAGAATTGAGGGGGTAAAATGAGCAAAATGTGAAAGAGAGAGAGGGAGACAGTAACAAAATTCTTAACAATTCAACAAAAAAAAAATCAGATTACATATTTTTTCTCACTTGCATATGGTTTCGTATTTATAACTAACAGATCAAAATCGTATTTCTAACTGAATTGTAAAAGACACGTTTAACTAATAACGTATTGAGTATAAATACGATGTTGTCTTGTTAAGAAATAAATGATGAGTACAAATTCAGTAAGTGCAAATATGATAAATGTAAATACGATGTCTTCTTATTACATGAAACGATGCCATTTCCTTTAGTTGCTGCTCCCACCTTTTTTTTTTTTGAATTATAGTTGTTGCCAAGTTGGTTTCTTCTTCCTTTCTTGCTTGTTGACAGCCACCTCCTTTATCTTAACTTTGTTCCAAAGGTTCAAATTGTAAAAAGTTCTCTTGGACCCAAGCTGCATCCTCCCAGATGGCATTCGCCGTGAGGAAATGTGTCCATTGAACCAGCCTCTATTACTGCTGTGTTGCTTCTTTTGATCATTATGGTCTGTTTCACTACCACCAGCTGCTTAGCAACATTATCCTTTGAGTTAATGTAAGGTAGTTGCACTATTGGCGCAACATGTTCACCTATTTTCTTCTTCAAAAGTAGGACATGAAAGAGAGAGCAGATTTTAGTTTCTGCACGTAAAACCAATTGATAGGTGACCTTCCTAGTCTTCTTGATGATCTAGTAGGGACCATAGTACTTTGGAGCCAATTTGTTATAGGTTCTTGTTTGCACTTACTATTGTCTATAAGGTTGAAGCTTCAAATACACTAATCCTCCTTATCAAACACCATTGTTACACAAAGTATTGAACCCAAAATATACAATAGTAGTCAAGAACTCTTTACCAAAATGAGTTACATAACAGATTCCTCTTCAAGCTTTCAAAGAAACACGGACCAAAGGCATCAAAGTGAAGATCTTTTCAATTTGGGGCCCAGATTTATAGAAATAAGGATTGTACATGTTTGTGTGACCCCGCGACCCTCCTAGAAACCCTAAAGCTTACCTCAATTTAGATTAAATCAAGCTACAATGGTAAACGACTTACACCAATCCCTTCTATACCCTAACTATTGTGTTTTACTCAGAAGAAATCACACAAAAAAAAATTCCAATCAGAGATTGGAAGAACACGAAGAAGAAGGGAATTAGAATAGTATCGAAAAAACTCTCACAAGCTGTTCAAGAAAGAAAATAACGGCCTAACTATCTAGGGTAACCAAGAGACCAGTATATATATGTACTCACTAGAACCAACCATTGATCAAATCATCATCCAACGATCCATGAGGCTCCCTAGATAAAAGAAGAGGATGCGTTTTTAGGCTGCAGTTAAAATGCTAAGTCACAAAATACACATTTCACTTTTGGGCCCGGGTTGGATCAGGTCACGTTATTGGCAAGAGCCTAAGTAATATCAAAAAACTAGATTTTGGGCTTTATCCCATTTCATCATCATTGCCCCCAAAAAACTATTGGTATCACAGCCCAACAACCTCCACCTTGATGCCAATGAGATTTCTCAACACTTGCAACTCTCCAATTGACATCAAGTTGTACCTGCAAAATGTTAACCTGTATCAGTATTCAAAAGTGCCAAACATGATTTAAACTTTGAAAGAGACAATACCTTAGTTCCCATATATGATGGATTGTACTATCTAGGAATTTTTTTCAAGAATGACAGATTCATTGGAGATACTATTTCTAATAAAATGTAACTTTACATATATGTATTTAGTTCTTTCATAAAAAACAGGGTTCTTACACAAGTGTATCGTACTTTGACTATTGGAATAAATCACAACAGGTTCATTTAATACTTTTATTTCATATAACAATCCCTTAAGCCACAAAGCTTCTTTTATAGCCTCTGGGGTAGCCACACACTTAGCCTTTGTGGTCGATAAAGCAACAATAGGCTATAACTAAGATTTCCAACTCACACAAGTACCACAAAGTGTAAACATATAGGCAGAAATGGACTTTCTGTTGTTCCTATTACAGCAAAATCAGCATCAACAAAACCTTAAAGCATTATTCCTTCATTGCAATTTTTAAACAGTAATCCTAACTTAGATGTGCCTTTCAAGTACCAAAGAAGCCATTTAAGAGCTTCCCAGTGTTCAAGGAGGATTAGCCATAAATCTGTTTAAAGTGCTGATAGCATGGGTCACATCAAGTCTGGTTCAGATCATAGTATACATAATAGATCCTACAACATTAGCATATGGAACCTTTTGCATATATTTTATATCAGATTCATCAATTGGGTATTGGTCTTTACTAAGTTTGAAATGACTAGCTAATGGCAAAGAAACATATTTCGATTCATGCATAAAAAACTTAGATAGAACTTTTTCTATATAAACTGACTATTTCAAAATTAAAATGGATTGAGATCTTTTTCTAACTATATCCATTCCAAGTATTTTCTTAGCATGACCCAGATTTTTAATATCAAACTTAGTTCCAAATATTTCTTTTATATGATTTATCTGTTTTAAATCAAGTCCAATTAATAACATATCATCGACATAGAGTAACAGATAAATGGATATTGTAGATTCATAATTTTTTTTAAAAGTAAAGATAATGATCATAAGAGCTTCTTACAAAACCAATAATCGTGACAAAATTATCAAATCTTTTATACTATTGCCTTGGAGACAACTTTAATCCATATAAAGATTTTTTAAGTAAGCACACAAAGTCAGATTTAGATTTATTCACAAAGCTCTCAGGTTGTGACATATAAATTGTTTCCTCTAAATCACCATGTAAAAAGGCCGTCTTTACATTCATTTGTTCTAATTCCCAATTATGATGAGCAATTAATGCAAGTATGACTTTAATTATAGTGTATTTTACAATAGGTAAAAATATTTCATTATAATCCACATCCTATTTTTGTGTTAACTCCTTAGCAACTAATCATGTCTTAAATCTCATAGGTTCATATTGAGAACTACCTTCTTTTACCCTGTAAATCCATTTGCAGTCAACTATGGATTTATTTTTGGGTGTTGGGACAGGGTCCCAAGTTTTATTCTTTATTAAAGAACTTATTTCTTCTCTCATGGCAGCTTCCCACTTACTAGATTCATTGCAACTCACAACTGTATTATCTGACTTAGGTTTTTTGTAGGCAAGGTCATTATAGGACATGACAGAGAAGGATAGATAGTCTTCATATCTTGTAGGTTCTCTTACGTTCATTCTAGACCTATCCCTAGTCAATTGACAGTCACTTAGTTCATTTTGTTGACTGGGATTACTAATTTCAGTTTGGTCCAGTTCCTGGATACATGGATTTTCTAGTTTAGTCTGAGTTTGGGGTGGTAATGTTTTATTTTCCAGTATATCAATTGGAACAAGATTAGTTTGAGGGCCCAACTCCACTTGAAACCTTGTCATATTAGGGGTTTCAGGGTCTGTAGACTTTTATTTTTCCAAACTGGGCATTTCATCTTCATTGAAGGTAACATCTCTACTTGTTATTATTTTATATCCCCATGACCTCTAGCCCATAGCCTATAGTCTTTAATACCCTTAGGGTAGCCTAAGAACAAACATTTTTTATCCTTTGGCTCTAATTTTCCTAAATTCTGGTGACAGTAGACAGTATACCTAAACACTCTAAGGTGGGAGTAGTTTGGAAGTTTTCAATACCACTTTTCTTTATGGTCTTATCTTCCAATGCACTGGAAGGAGTTCTATTTACTTTATATGTAGCTGTAACAACAACCTCCCCTCATAGTACCTTAGGGACACCAGATCCCAACATCATGCACCTAACTTTGTCCAGCAAGGTCTTATTCATGCTCTCAGCTATCCTATTTTGTTAGGGTGTGTATGTGATAGTTTTGTGTCTTAGAATTTTACATTGTTCCCAAAATTTATCAAATTTTGAGTTACAAAATTCAAGTCCATTATCAACTCTCGGGACTTTAATCTGTACAGAGATTTGATTTTCAATAAAGATTTTCCAGTTCTTAGATTTTTCAAGGGTTTCAGATTTTTGTTTTAGTAGAAAAAAGCTATACTTTTCTTGAAAAAACATCAATTGTTGAAATGAAATACTTGTTCCATTTTTGGGTGATAGTCGAGGTTAGACCCCACAGATCAGAGTGAACATATTCAAGTAGAGAAGTTGTTTTATGTTTTCCAAAATCAAAATGGAGCCTGTGATGTTTACCAATAGTAAAATTCTCAAAGAAAGGTATTTTAGATATTAGGTCCTTTCCAAATGACCCTTTCTTGTGTCGGATAACAAGGCCCTTTTTACTAACATGAGCAAGCCTCTTATTCCATTTTAAGGTGGAATCTGATTCAGTACTAGAAGTTGTAGCAACATTGTCAAATACTAGTTTAGCTCTAGTAACAAAGATTCCATTTTTCTTTACCCTCTTGAAAATGATAAGAGATCCTTTGATAATTGTCATCGTACCATCTCCAATCCTACCATACATCCCCAGGTCATCGAATTCTCTCATAAATATTAGATTCTTTTTTAATTCAGGTACATACCTAACTCTCTCTAGGGTATACATATATCCATTTTCAAATTTTAAGGTCACATTACTAATCCTTCAACCTTACCCATCACTACTTTTCTACCTCCTATCTTTTTATAATCTTGTAGCCAGGACCTTTCATGTGTAATATGAAAAGTATAAACTGAGTCCAAGATCCATTCATGGACATATCTGTTATCAGCATAGTTTGCCAATTCCAGAATAGGGTGTCGTACAACAACATATATGTCAACTGTGTTATGATCAGCTGGTTCAACTACATTTTCCTCATCAAATTTCTTCTCTTTGGATTCTTTTTTCTTGTTTTAGCAATCTTTTATATAATATCCAAGTTTGCCACAAACATAACACTTCCTATTATTTCTTGATTTTGATTTTGATCTTGACTTACTCTTGATTTTTTTCCTGTTATTGTTTCTAATACAACAACATATATGTCAACTGTGTTATGATCAGCTGGTTCAACTACATTTTCCTCATCAAATTTCTTCTCTTTGGATTCTTTTTTCTTGTTTTAGCAATCTTTTATATAATATCCAAGTTTACCACAAACATAACACTTCCTATTATTTCTTGATTTTGATTTTGATCTTGACTTACTCTTGATTTTTTTCCTGTTATTGTTTCTAGAATGATTTTGATTTGGATAAGTGCTATTTTGCCTATTTGGTTGTCTTCCTCTCATAAACAAACTTTCTGTTTTACTTTCCATATCTTTCAGTTTTAAGTTCTAATTCTTTACTTCTTAAAGAATTTATGACAATATCAGGAGTCAAGTTATCTCTACCATACTTAATGGCAATTTTGACATCCTTGCATGCCTTAGTTATGGCATTAAGGAAAATAACTACCTTATACTATTCAGAAATTTTCCCCAGCACTGCTGATATCTTATACCAATTTATTGAAGGTATCAAGATTATCATCCAAATCGTTG
Organism: Olea europaea var. sylvestris; assembly: GCF_002742605.1. Classification (NCBI taxonomy): domain Eukaryota; kingdom Viridiplantae; phylum Streptophyta; class Magnoliopsida; order Lamiales; family Oleaceae; genus Olea; species Olea europaea. The sequence continues at coordinate 4,852,422 of NC_036243.1, read as the reverse complement.
GGTGGATCAATTTTAAAACTGAAAAACCTCTCTAAAAGGAAGAGTTTATTAGGCAAAGACTTTACTTATTACAATTCTTCTAGTTTTTTCCAAAAAGCTTTAGCATTTTCTAATTTTTGTACCTTTCTTAACACTTGGTCAGACAGATGGAGGATAATTGAGGTATATGCTAAATCATCAAATTCAGTTCTCTGCTCAACAATCATTGTTGCAGGAAAATAACCGATTGTAGCCTTAAAACCTTTCTATTGTACTAAAACTCTTCTTATTTTTTGTTGCCATATAGGAAAATAGCCCTTCCTATTAAAGACTCCAAATTCAAAACTAGTGGTGATCTTATTAATCAGAGAAGTCATACTTAGTAATATTGGTTTGATCACAGCAGGCAAATGAGAAGCAAAGAGTCTTGTTATCATAGGCAAAACAGGAAAGTATATATGAGTGCAGCAATGATAACAGAACATACACACCTTAATCAACATAAATTGTGAGAGGAACTTTAAAGATCAACTGCCTAGCCCTATCAGGATTACGTGAGACTCAAGTTCTCAGGTCAAGGCAGGGTGATGTGTAGAGTTTTTATAGATGGAAAAATAAGAAAGATATCAATAAATGAAGAGAATAGAACAGTCACCAATGTACAATAATCTTTCAATAGAAAACAAGATTAGGCAGGTAATAAGCTTCATGCAATACTAAAAGAGAGAACAATCATTCAAGAAAAAAATTATCAATCAAATTAAGAAAGATAACAAAGAAATTTAGGCAGAGGACAAGGTTTGAAAGGTTAAACCAAGGCAGTGGTTGTCTTACTTGACCACCCACAAATTTCACCAACACAGCAATCCAAGAAACACCCAATGCTGGATAGGTCACGCCGTCGTAGCACGTATTCACCAAGAAAAAAGGTCAAATCCATTCCACACAGTAACAAATCTAGGGTTTGTTACCTTAAATACTTTCATGATCGAAAGTGTATCACAAAAAACACTATTCGATTTAGCCAAAACTGCCAATCGCAGGCTCTAATACCACTGTTACACAAAATATTGATACTAAAATATACAGTAGCAGTTAAGAATTATTTACAAAAATGAGTTATAGAACATATTCCTCTTCAAGCCTTCCAAGAAACACGGACCAAAGGCATCAAAGTGAAGATCCTTTTGATTTGGGGCTTAGACTTATAGGAATTAAGATTGTACCCATCTATGTAACCCCAGGACCTACCCAGAAACATTAAAGCTTACCTCTATCAGATTAACAGAAGCCACAAGGGTAAAAAAACTCATACCAATCCCTTCTATACATTAAGTGTTGTGTTTCACTCAAAAGAAATCACACAAAAAGCAGTTCCAATTAGAGATTGGAAGAACACGAAGAAGGAAAGTAGAAGAGTCTCGAAGAAGCTCTCATAGGTTGCTCAAGAAAGAAAATGACGGTCTAACTATCTGGGGCAACCAAGAGACTAGTATATATACACTCATTAGAACCAACCATTGATCAAATTATCATCCAATGTTCTAGGAGGCTCCCTAGATAAAAGAAGAGGACGCGTTTTTGGGCTGCAGTTAAAATCCCACGCCACAAAACACGCTTTTCACTTTTGGGCCTAGGTTGGATTAAGTCAAGTTATTGGGCAAGAGCCTAATTAATATCAAAAAACTAGATTTTGGGCTTTAGCCCATTTTATCATCATTTCCCCAGAAAGCTATTGGCATCACAGCTTAACAACCCTTTTAGTTTTTTGTTTATGGCAAAAACTTCATCCTTGCTCTAGCTTTAGCTAGATTTTCTTGAAGCTTCTGATCAATCAAACACCTTTCTTGCAAGATGTCTACTACTACCGCTACTTTGAACTGCAATATAGCTCTAGAGCTAAGTGTAGAGGGTTTAATTCCATGGAGTGCTTCAAAGGAAGTCATATGCATGGAGGTGTGAAAGGTGGTTTTGTACCACCACTCTGTCAGAGACAACCATTTATACTACTGTTTGTGTTGTAGGTGAGTCATATACCTAAGGTAAATCTTTAAGTACTAATTTAGCATCTCTATTTGGCTATTGATTTGTAAGTAATAGCCTGATATGAGATGTAATTTTTCCCTAGTAAATTGAATAGCTCCTTCCAAAATAGGGCTGCTAAAATTTTTATCTTTGCCAAATACTATAATCTGTAGTACCATGTAACTTAAAAAAAATATTCTTCATGAAAGCTTGAACACTGTAGATCCTATAAATGGATGAGATAATCCCAAAAAATGCCCATATTTAGTAAAATGTCTACAATTACCAATATAGCACTTTTCTCATGTAAGGGTAGACGTCCTTCATTGAAATCCATAGTGACATGATTATAAGAATGTAAGGGCTCTGGAAAAGGTTGCATTAGTCTTAGATAGGCCACATTCTGTCCTTTACATCTTTTACAGACATCACATTGAAGAATAATAGTCTTAATTTCTTGCATCATGCTTGGCCAAGCGAAATATTGTATACCTGCCTAAATCCTTGAGTGTTCTCTATCTTAAGAAGAATGGATGTTTTGGATCAGCTTTTCCCTAATGGCATTTCCCTTGCCTACATACAATTTTCCTTTGGACTTTAGAAGCCCAATGTAAAACAGATAGTCAAGCCTATTTTTAGGGTCAATCATCAATGCTATAATTAATTCATCGGTCTTTGGTTCTCCTTGGTAACTAGCATCCAACTATTGGATCCATAAGGGAACAATTGATGAAATAGCTTCACAATCTACCACTGCCTTATGCTTTTTGGACAAGGCATCAGCTACCATGTTCTTAGTCCCTCTTTTATGTATTATTTCATAGTTCAATCTAAGTAACTTGGTGAGCCATTTTTGTTTAAATGGGTAGTGATCATCTAGTCTAGTAGGAATTTAAGGGCTTGGTGATCATTCTTGACAATGAAATGATATCCCTTAAGAGAATGCCTCCACTTATTGAAGGAAGCCACTAAGGTTAATAATTCATTTTCATGCATTGAGAGTTCCATATTTCTCATTCCAATAGCCTTACTGATATAGACTAAGGGTCTTTTATGCTGTACCAAAATAGATCCAATTCATTCATGGATAGCATAAGTTTTGATGACAAATGGTTGGAAAAAATCTGGTAAGGCATGAACATGTGTAGAACACATGGCTTGTTTGAGCATTTCAAAAGCCTATTCTGCTACTGAATTCCACACTAAGCTGTCTTTCTTTAGTAGGTTTGTGAGAGTCATTGTAATGATAGCCCTTTACAAAATCTCCTACAGTACCCAGCTAAGCCTAGGAAACCTCTTAATTGTTTAAGGTTCACTGGTTTAGCCTACTTAGCCGTGGCTTCAAATTTCTTAGGGCCAGCAGCAACTCCAAACTGAGAATATGCCTTAGGTAGTCTATTTGGGTCTACCCAAATGAACACTTAGACCTTTTAGCAAATAACTGGTATTTTCTTGGTAAGTTTAATACTGTGCTTAGGTGCTTATAATGTGATTGTAGGTGAGGCCACTAAATTAAAATGTAATAAAAAAAGACGAGTCTTAAAAACTATCTTATGTATGTCAACCTGGGCCACCCTGGTTCGGTGATAGGCTCTCTTAAGTCCAATTATTAGAAACACTTAGACCCATTTAATTCATATATCAATTCATCAGTGAGGGACATATGATATATATCTTTAATTGTGAGATTGTTGAATTGTCTATAGTGTACACAAAATCTCCAAGCGCCATATTTTTTTAACCAACAATACAGGTGAAGAAAAGGGCTATTACTTGGTTGTATAATTCCACTGTCAAACATCTCTTGCACCATCTTTTCTATTTTAATCTTCTGGATGAAAGGACATCTATAAGGTTTAATTTTGAACAGTTGTGCCCCATCTTATAATGGAATTTGGTGATCATGGGCCCTTAAAGGGAGTATCCCTTTTCATTTTTGAATACTTTCTGAAATTGCTCCAAAACCTCCAGCAATTCCTTAGGTTTAACATCTGTCATCTTGCATAGAGGTGTGCCATAAGCCCATCCTACTTTTTAGCCTTGGTTCTCTCCATTGTAACTCACTAGCTCATTTACATCCTAGTTGTCGCTCAGTATCACTGTCCTCGCCTTTATGTCGAAGAGCATCCTCTAGTATTAAAATCAAATACAACTCGACAAAATTGACTTAACCAGTCCACTCCTAACACTATATTACTCATTTCTAACTTAAGGATTCTCATTTTGAACTGAAATTCCAAATATTACATCTTCCATATGAAAGGATTATAGACTATCTAGCCTCCCGGGGCATAGCCTAGTGGTGCAAAAGACGAGAGTGAGGTTATCTCACGCCTTGCTGGCAGCCGCAGTATAGGGATTCGATTCCTGAGACATGGAATTGGACTCCTTGTAGGCGCAGTGTACAGGCAGCTCCTGTTTCCTGGCCTGTTGGGACACATCCCACGATTTACCTCCCTCACAAAGCTCTAGGGGCGGGACGGTGGGGGCCCTAAAGGTTGGGGTTCAATCCTTTTTTTTTGGATTATAGACTACCTCGATTTTAGTTGCTTACTTCTTATCACTATTACTTTAAAGGTTTTAGAGGAGTCAGGTAATTCAACTCCTTAGCTAGCTTTCATCAATGAAACTATGGATACTTCCTCTAACTATGACGATAGACATCTTTCTCTTCTTGATAAGGCCTGTGATTCTTAACTTTCTATGATTCTTACTTCTAGTAAAGGCATGAATAGAAATGCCTATGGCTTCTTTCCTAGCATCATCATCATCATCCTCCCATCCTAATTCTTTTGTCTCCACCTCTTCTCTCACTTCCTTGTCTAATATGATATATTACAGCATCTTGTTCTTACAGACATGGCCAAAAGTATATTTCTCATCACACTTATAGCGAAAGCCCAAGGCTTTTTTGGTTTGGTAGTCTTTAGGAGTGATTGTTTTAAAACTAGTAGGTAGTTTGGGTGGGGTTGGGAGAATAATTTATAAGGTTTTTTGAGTTTAAGGTATCTAGGGAATAGAATATGTGGGATAGTGCTTAGGTTCTTGGGCTCTTATCATAGCTATAATGGTTGCTTATTGTAAGGCTAGAATCTTAAATGATTTGACAAAGGTCAAGTGCTTCAACATTTTGATTCAGGCTACTGGTGGAATGGATACATAATTTGATTCAGGTAAATGGGGTTAGGGTTAGCATAACTTGGGACATGAGATCTGCAGATTTTTCTTAATACTTCAAAATTGATCTAAATTGTTTAATCTTACTAAGCATTTCAATTACATTTTCTCCTTAAGGTTCAAAGAACATCTGGCACAATTCTTCTGAGAGTAGAGACAAATTAGCATAAGGATGACTTGAAATGAAGCCATAGAATAAGTTATCTGCCTTCTCCTTTAAGGACATTTTTGTTTTCCCCACTTTCTACTCATATAGAACCTGATGAATCTAGAAGAATATCTTTGTTTACCTCAGCCACTCTCTAGGCCCCTCTCTATTTAAATATGGAAAATCTATTTTAGGGAGTTTGGTTGACTTAGCTTCTCCAATCCGTTTTGTACACCCAGAACTATAGTCACTCTCGGGAGTGAGTGTCCCACTACTTGTTGGAGTTAGAGTTACAGAGCCCTCAGCTTGCTTATCTTTATTACCTCCCTTTTGGCCATTCATTTGTGCCAACATAGATACGATGGACTCATATTTATGATTCATATCCACCATCAATTGCTTCATCCTTTCCCGTTTAGTGCAAACCGCCTTCATTGTTAGATCTGATGTGTTAACTGTTACACCCAAATCACTCATTTTCTTATTCAACCTTCTAAGATTCTCCTTGTTCAATTTACTTCACGTTTCAGACACTCTCGGCTCTCATTACTACTCTAATACCAAATATTATGGAAGGAACTTCAATTATGCAACTCACTCGACAATTGATCAACAATAGAGGCTTTTTTAGTTGAATAGAGCTAAAGACAAAATCTATTTTAGATGAAAATAGAAATTAAGAGGGTAAAATGAGCAAAATGTGAAAGACAGGTAGATGAAAGAGTAACAAAATTCTTAACAATTCAACTGAAAAATCACATTACAGATTCTTTCTTACTTGTACATGGTTCTGTATATAAATAATAGATCAAAATTGCATTTCTAATGGAATTGTAAAAGATGCGTTTAAATAAACTATTACAACTTATTGAGTTTAAACACGTTATCGTGTTGTTAAACAATAAACCATGAGTGCAAATACAATAAGTGCAAATACGTTATTTAAGTACAAATACGATAAGTGTAAATACGGTGTCCTCTTATTACATAAAAATGTGTTTTTACTAGTTGCTGCTCACGTCCTTTTTCTTGAATTATAGTTATTGCAAATTGTTTTTTCTATCATTTTGATGTGTGTGTGTGTGTCTATATATATATATGACGATAGAATATTCAACCGACCATTTGAACTTAGAAATCTTGAAATTTTTGAGGAAAAAAATTTCTATAACATGTGCATGCCTTAACAGTGCTTGGGATACACATTATATTTTTTGTGAGTAAATAGTACAAAACGTCTATACCTTTTAAGATTATTGTACAAAACATTCTCACCTTTCATTGTCGATATTTTCACTCCTATTTCCAACTTTTATTGTGCAATAGGTCATTTTAATCAATTTTTGACAATTTTACCCTCCTATGAAAAAACAAAAAGAAAAGAAAAGAAAAAAATAAAGAATTAATTGCAATCATAGTTCCAAAATTTCAAAAAATTACAAATCGGTCACATATTCCCTAAGTCCTGCAACAATTTTTACCCAATCCTTATGTCTCGGCACAATCTCCCTATCAGAATTTGAAATATAAGTGCTTGAATAAATCCTCGGTGATAGTTCTGATTATAAAATTTGAAGAAGAAAAAATATCTACAAAGTAGTTCCCAATTTCAATATTTTCACAATATCACTTTCAGTTTTCAGTAATGCTCTGATCGTCTCTACAAATTATATATGTTTCTTGTAAAAATCGATAGCTAAACTTTTCTGGTTTCCATTTTGCCTACTCTAAAATAGCGTTTCTACAAGATTTTTGTTTTGGATTTTAACTGTAAATTTTGAAAATATGCTAGGAAGGTACAATAATCAATTGTGAGAATTCTCGAGTTTTCTAGGAAATTCACCTTTTCGATCTCAGTTAAGCAGGTTGAAATTTTTTATATTTTTCTTTTAATTCTTTGTGGTGGGTCATAAGTAAAGAAATTGTTGCAGCACTTAGGGAGTATTGTAACTGATTTATAATTTTTTGAAAATTTGGGACAATAATTGCAATTAATTCTTTATTTTTTCTTTTCTTTTCTTTTCGTGTTATTTGAATAGGAGGGTAAAACAGTAAAAAAAAAAAGGATGAAAATGACCTTTTGCGAAATAATAAGTAGAAATTGGGATAAAAATATCAAAAAAATGAAAAGTATGGACGTTTTGCACAATGACATTGAAAGATGGAGGACGTTTTGTGCTATTTACTCTATTTTACGTCGTAGACTAAATTTTAAAAGGGAAAAAATCTACACGAAATATAAGGAAATCATATAAAGCTCTTTGAATTATAACTCTCTATGTACAACTTATCCATTTCAAGTCTATAGTTGTGCCTCACACAAGTTTAGTCTCTTGTTTATTCTTGGTTTATTTCAACTTGGTTGATTAGAGATGAGGCTGCATTGGCCTATTTATACTTCTATCTTTGAGATGGACGGTGGAAATGTATTTAGCTTTATGGTATTGATTAATCTTTTAGACTATTCTACCTAGATATTTATTCACAAAGAATATTCTAGCAAGGTTGTCTCTACAATTCTTTAAATAAGTCATGCAATCTTTCTAAACTTTCTTAATGATGATCATTCTAGAACATGACCACTCCACCTTTCGAGAATGTTTCAACAAGTTTATCCTATGAAATACTCTAAGATCCATAAGATTATACATATATATATATATATATATTTTTAAGTTTTCTTCAAACCTCTTCAAGGTTTTTCTAAATGTGAAGGCCACCCGTCTACACCTTTTTACCAACTTTAGCCTTTGATTACATCCTTATCCAGCATTTAATTGTATTTACATCTACTTGAGATGTAGATTTTAATGTTGTGTATCATGCCCATGTCTTCATTTCCCTACTCCCTACAAAACCATGCAGTGTCATGCCTTCAGCTCATTGCATACATCTAATCACCTATGGTTAATGTCCTACGGAAACTCTTTATGCATCCTTGGGTTCAAGTACTTGCCGTATTTGTAGATCTTCAATAAATTCATGTAAGCGCCTTGACATCTAGCTATAAATAGTAAGTCTCATGTAAAGATAAGGCCAAGAGGTCTAAGCTCATGCAGGTAATGCAATCCAACATTGGTTAAACAAAAATATTTAGGTTTGGAGATACTAGGTTTCAGTTTTATCTTGTTTGGTTTCTTCAAAAGTTTTAAAATTCCACAATGACAACTATAGCATGCCTAGTCTAACTTTCCCATACTTACTTTTAATCATGCATTGTTACAATAAAATATTTTTCACTTAGAATCAAAATTTTTTCTATTTTTTAACCACACATTTTTTAAAAATGTACTATTCAAAAACTCGTTCTTTAAAAAAAAAAAAAAAAATGGTTGTCAGATTAAGGCATAGTGTCTAAATTATGCATGCTCAATCATGAAATAGTCTCATCAATGTATCTTCATGCAACCAATCATGTTTTTCATCCAAAGAAGCATCAGAGCATTAGAAAAATGAGCCAATCATATCATTGATATTTACTAGGAATCTTTATTGGTTGGTTACGAGAGAGTCTATATTATAATATTTTCACATGGAAAAGATAAATCAATGTGCAATGCTATACCAACATAGAAAAAAGTTGGGAGATCTAGTGTTTTGCTCGTCTCTATAGGCAACATCGAGAACTGAAGTGAAACCACATGGTTCTTAACTTTTAGAAATGAATATCATTTATTTTTTGGAAACACCAATTGTGCATCACCTTTTGCACATTATTATTTGCAGACCTCCCACAAAGACGAGACCAATGATTATTTTAATTGTGGACCCCTCTCATTGTATGTGAGAGGGTTGTAAACAGAGTTGCCAAAAGTACTGTAATTGTAGCATTTCTTTTATTTTATTTTTTTGGGAAAATTGAACCAAATAGGACAATTCCATTTAGTTTGGATCCAACTATTCTTGCCAACCCCTATCTATGAGCCTCGAGAGGGATAACTACCAACTTTGACAAGAATTACTGTTAACATTTCTCTTTAAAAAAAAGTATATTATACTTTAGACAGTTATTCATACTTTTATTGAAGCTCTACTAGAATTTTCTTGGACTTGCGAAAGCTATCTTGAGCATTAAAATAAAATCCACCACCCATTCGCTTCTCGTGGCCAAATTAGGGATGGAACAAGTCGAGGTTAACTTTTCTTTCACTTACATCATCGTTTAATTATTTAATAATTTTAAAAAATTTTAAGTATGACTTAATTTGAAAAACCTAACTATGAAATGTAATAAAATAAATAATTCAGGGCGAAAATGCGAATTTTGCCATCCCTAGATAAAACTCACCATGTTCATTTTTCTATATTTCTAATAAATTTTGAATTATCATAATCGATCATTTAGTCCCCATTTAATGGGGGTTAAAATAATATTTTTAGTAGATTTTAATGAAATATTGATGAAATCTATTGTTGAAAAGTTATGAGTCCAATGAAATTAAAATTAATTATTTACTTTAAATTAAATTAAAATTTAGATTGTAATCCCTACCAAATAGGGATTGAATGAAAAAAATCTTGACCCTAACATATTAAATGGGAATGTTGTATTATCAAATTGAGTCTAAAAATGACGTGTTTAAAATATTGAAATCTAGTTTCAACATATTATAGTTGCGTCTAGTCAGTTATTCAACATTCTTTTGTCACAAGCAGTGAACTATTTATCAAAGTTGATAAAGTATGTTGTAAAAAATTGTGAATTTAATTAAATGTATTGTTAAAATTAATGGTTAATTTCGACTTAAATTTTAATCTAACGTGTTATTTGAACCAAACATGAAATTGATATCAAATCGAAGAGCGTAATGAGTCTACAAACGTTTTTGTTGAGTAGTATAAATGAGTTTGAATAGGTTACTACGTTTTTAAGTAACTTGGGTTTGGGCATTTCAAGCACGGAATTTATAGAGCTGGTTGAATATTCCAAGTCTCTTGATCCCTAAGCTGCTTTGCAAATAACTGAACCCTTTGGACTTTCAATCCTAGGATCTAATACGTCGACATCGAAGTGCCAAACAACTTCGTCTCTAAGAGCTCTTAGGAGTCATCAACTCGCTCATCAAGAAGAACTTTACCTCTTCACTCCAATTTGCATAATTTTTATTATGTTGGCGTGAATGTCACACAATCGACAAATCAGACATTATTTTTGTCTAGTAAACAACTTTACAAAAGCGAAATGAAGGCAGGCTCCATACATCGAAATATCATGTTTCTCGTCCAATTTACTTATTTATCTATTTTTAATGTGTATTTTTTATTTAATAATTGCGATTTGAATTTAAAAAGACAATCGGAGCGAGCTCAAGGCGGGATCATATTTGGGAAAATACAACCCTAAGTCTCCAATAAGACGAGAAATTCCAGTCCGGTCTGAAACGCGACAATGCGAAAAGAATCGAGACATTTTGCCAACATATTCCGTGGGCGAGTTTTTCATGGGCTTACTTCAAACTCGAAACAGTGGGCTGGCTCAAACCACCAAGGGCTAGGCGGTCAGTGCCCAGTAATCTGCCGCCCAATCTGCAGGGTCAGTTGATTCTTCTTCATCACCACTTCTTGCTTCTCTCTCGTTTGAAACAATTAATTGTGCAGCAAGAATTGATTTTACGCAATTATTTAAACCCTCAATCTGAAAAGGAAGAAAACCCTAAGTTCTGTAAGCATAGTTGAAATTAGAAGCTGAATTTAGATTCATAACGGATCCCGCCAAAATGACGAGTAGTTGGAGGAGAACATTTGGCAATGTGAGGTCCTTTGTTGAAAATTCTATGGGAGGCTTAAGGGGAGGCAGTAATTTGGCCTCGTGGGTAGTGGCCGGAACACTAGCTTATTTCCTCTGGGTCAAGCCTTCCCAGCAACTCAAAAAAGAGCAAGAGGCAATTTCTCACTCGCTATTTCACCTTCAATTTGTAATTTTTTTCGGACGACTTTGATGTTTGTTGTTTTTTATTTTTATTTTGGCAGGAGAGGGCAGCGTAGGCGGCAGCTTCAGATCCTTATAAATATGTCGAAAAGCGCAAACTGACTCCGGATCGTCAGGTACTGCATAAAGTTTCTGATTTGGGGGAAAATTTTTCGTTTTGATGGAAGTGAAATTAATGGGAGTGTAGGTGTAAGTTTTTGCAGGAAACTGGAGTCATATATGGGAGTAAAAACAAAGAGAACAAATCCGAGGAATAAGTTTCTGGATGTTGAGTAAGTTTGGATAGTTTACAATCTGCTGAAATGTTGAAAAGCTCAGGATTAAGATACTGTCTGTTATACATTAATAGATGTCTGTGTGCATTGAAAGTTATTACTCTAAAATAGTTGTTTATCCAAGTGACAGTTCGAATAAATGATTTAAACGAAAATGCGGCTCGTAATATATGTTGTTAATGTTTTTGTTTAGTTGAGTTAGTCAATGAATTTTAAAGTATGTGATTTTCTTTACTTTCTCACCGATGAATACTGAATTACTGTACACCGTTTTAAACTTGGAATATGTAATTATTGATATTAAAACCCAAAAATGAGTATGTTCGAATGCATACAACATGCTAGTGTAAATTAATAGTCCATTTAAATTCATAAATGAAGTACTGCATTTAGCATGTGGGATTCAAAATTATGTAGAGGAGAGAAGATAAGGATGGTACCATCATAGGAAGTTTTTCAAATTTCAGCTACTCATTTGCAAAACTTGAATCCATGATTGGATGCCCACCTTTCAATCCTGGATAAAGTGTGGCGTGAATTTGTATTTTTTCAATAGACAATGCGCTGTTCAGATTACAAGTTTTCCCCCCTATTTGATCTTCCACACGACCTCATAATCACCTGACTACCAGATTAAACATCAGAGTCATGGAAGCTAAATTCTGTTTGACATTAGCAATTTAGTACAACATGAAAATGTAGTCATGCAAGAAAACTGAAATCAGATTTTGTTTATTATTTTTCTCTTGGAAAAATTTTGAGTCCATGGCGTGCAAGGTCTTAAAGATAATTCCTGTGTTTTAGCCATGCTTGTGGAGTTGACATATGAAATTCATTGTCCTCTTTCCTCCACGTAGACTTCAATAATGCAAAACTCATTACTAAGGCCCCATTTGCTTCAAAACATTTTATCAATTTAGTTAAAAACAAAAGATCCACTCATCTTTGAAGTTTCATATGTTTGTTGCTAATTAAGTTATGAAGAATTTAAAAAGTTTATGAAGTTTTTGTAATCACTTCTTTCTTTGTTGATTATTAAAATTAGCATAATCAAGATATATATACTTCAAACCAAAAGGAACCTTGGTTGTAGGGAAGGAAGAAGAAATTTTGAGTTAAGGAGCACAATCAAACTTTATACAAATTGAATTTTTTATTTTTGATTTTTGAATGATTCATACTTGACTCGAGAGAATACAGATTTACATTTAAAAAAAAAAAATTCTTCATTTATATTTTACTCATCATTTTTATCCATTTGATTTCGAACAATCATTTTATTACTATTTTGCTCATCACAAAAAAATGCATATTTATGTTTGAAAAATTTATAGTGTATTTGATATAAATAAGAATGATAATCGGGCTCGTCTACTCTAGCCATCTGTGGTTCGGGCCGAGCCCCATTTCGAAGGGTCGACTAAAGTCGGGCCGGCCCTTTAAAAAAAGATATCAATCTGCTGCTAAACTGCCTTAATCGGCAACTTCATACCTGTCGATAAAGGCAGTATCCGAGCTGCCTGTTTGCATCTACTTGTTTGTAGCTTGTTGGTAGCAAATTTTAGTTGCCAAACAGGCAACTAAGAGGAAAAAAAATTCCAGAAAGTCGAGCCGGCTCGGTAATGCCCGAGCAACAGCTTAGATCGAGCCTTAATTTTTTTATCGAGCTTTTGCTCGAAGCCCAAGCAGGGAGTTTCGGCTCGACTCGACTCGTTGACACCCCTAGGTACAAACAATCAATTCAAATAATCGAAAGGAAAAATATATAACCAATATTCAATACTAATAATCAATCAAATAAATGCAATTCGTTAAATATAAGTTAAATTGGATATAGTCAGTTCAGACACATTCTATATACACAAATAAGATAGGAGAAAATGCAAAATTAGGTTCTAATTTATTGAAAATTTGATTGGAAAATGAAAATTTATATTAGACGTGATAATTGGTAAAAAAAAATTAAATAAAAATTTTAAAAAATTAGAAAGGTTGAGGTTTTGATAAAAGACGCGAGGGAGAGAGTAAGATAGAACGGGTGAAAAGATTAAAAAATTCAAATTTATTGTGATTTTACCCATGTATGGTTGGAATTAAAATAAGATTTTTAGTAAATTTTGATAAAAGTTAAAAAGCTAATGATTCCATGAAATATGTTATTAAAATTTATTGTTAACTTTGATTTAGATTTTAATCGATACCAAACAGAACTTTATCCAAAAAACAGGGAAAAAATCTCAAAAGATTGGTTTTATAAGATTTTTAGAAAAAGCATGTACTTCACTTTTATGAAGTTCATCAAGGTTGCCATGACAACATTGTGCACTGTAATGTACTTTTCGAGCCTTCACATAATTTTGCATCTACACCTTCACATACCTTAATTTGTTACTATAAATTTATTGTCAGTTGCAACACAAATAAGTTACTGATTAAATTCTTTGAACTTTGACTTAACATCTTATTTTGAGAATGAAGCTGTCTAACAGATATGCAAGCCTTTGGCTGAAGTTTATGACAGTATCAGTTCAAGAAAGTTGTTCCAATGAACCAAGTAATGAGGTGCCATGGTTTCCCTTGCTGCCTTCTGGTTCTATTTACAAATAAACAAGTATTGCAATGCCATGGTTTCCCTTGCTGCCTTCTGGTTCTATTTATAAATAAACAAGCATTGCGGTCGATACTTTTCTTCTATAAATCAATCTACTGATAAACACAAGGCTGCCTTTCTTGTTGTTTAGAAAAAAATATATATATATTTCTGAAAAATTGATTCCTGTATAGCAGCATTTGGTGTCTGATTTTGGAAACAGCTGAAGAGACAAATGATTGCAATGAGGGGACCTGGAAAGTATTTGGTTTCCTAAATTAGAACTAGCAAAGGTGATCGAGGACTTCAACTAATGGTCAGATCTTGCGAACAGAATTGGAGTTAGCTTGAGTTACAGTTGTCATTACTAGTATACTTTGGATCAGTAACCTTCATAGATAATGACATTATATCACTTTGGTAATGTAAGTTTCGTCCACTGCTTCAGCCAAGGAAGATAAACAGCCTAGGGTACACTTGGTCATCTCTTTTATGGATTTTGGTGGTCCAATATAACATGTATAATGAGTGGTTGGTGGTGTCTTTGTGATGGTTCCAATATGACATTTGTATTTGACTGAGTGGTGGTGGTTGTCTATTTGATGGTTCTGATATGACACTTTTATTGGACTGAGTGATTGTTGGTGTCTTTGTGATGTATCCAATATGATAGTTTTATTGGACGGAGGGGTGGTTGGTGTTTTTGTAGTTTTCATTTGGTTCAAGTCAAGTAGTGGTGGTGTTGATTTGAAATTGCTGAACTGACAATAGGAATGGTTAATATATTTTTATGTTGATTGATATTAAGGGAAGTAATGGTGCTGTTCTGTCCAAGAAAGAAGACCGGGCTTGGTCTTTGCCCGGAATGATTTCAATCTTATCATTCTTTTAACGTGAAATATGACCATGCATTTTTTTAGAATTATAAGATTGTTATTACTGTATATTACTTAAATGGCTGAATGTTTTTAGCCATGTCTTCATTTCACCAGTAAGAAGATAACAAATCCATGTAGATTAATTGCTGTTCCTGAATGGTGGATATACGTGAATTGAATATGTTCAACATTTCTTGGAGTTCTTTAATGATGTTACTTCTTTCAGTTCAAAAGAATGTAATGAATTCTTAAGCAACCGTAGTATAGTTACTACCTTTCACCGAAATGTTTGATTATTTCATGCAACTCTTCACAATTGGTGCAAAATATTTTACTCAATACAGTGGGTAGAATAGATTATAGTTGTTTCTATTTTATGTGTCATCCTAATTTACTTAGCTGCATCTCCATGATAATGGAACTTCTGATCAGCAATTTATAATTGTAAATTCAAATTGAATGATGACAAATACATGTTTGATTAAGCATGCAAGCATATGCAAGTATAGGATCACCCAGGATTTGTGCATTTTGTAAAAAGAAAGATCTTTAGCTCATTGGTTGTGGGTATAATTAGATATAATCCACCTAGCTTAACCATATCTTGTAATGGAGGTTCAAGTGGGTGGGTGAACTTTTTTTTATTAAGATCTCCATGTGTTTGTAGTTTGTTAGATAATGTCCCATATAGTGTGATGGTTGCCCTGTTATGCCTGTTTCAGCGATTTTCTTTGAAACCGATAATTTATTTGACTTATAGACTGTATTGAACATGAACTAATTGAGCCAACATAAGGTACAGAGAAAAGGTGGGAAACTTGGAGACTGACAAGGGGAACACTCTTATAACATTGATTTTGGCATTCATGTTTTCCTTCCATTAGAAATAACATCAGGTGTAGAGGAAAAGACAATAAATCAGAACTATAGAGAATTTCATAGAAGCACCCTGATCGTATTCTTACTTTGCGATCAGTTGTAATTGTTATGCTTGTATACATAATTTGAGTTTCAGATTCCAGACTAAACTATTGTTCGTTACACTTCATCCTAGCTGCTTGGCCTGTTGTAGGTATCTAGTTCACTGCTTTAGGCTCTTACTTGGCTACCCAGCATTTACCGTGGGCACAAAAATACTAGTAAAAGTGAAGATATGAATAGAAAAAAGCTAAAAATATTCATAGTTAGAGGGGTCATGACAATTCAAAGTCATCATTTATCTTTGGTCTTCTTATTTTTCAATGATTATTTCCTGACATCTTGTAGGCCTCTATAGCTTCTTTAACTTTTGTTCCATGAAGGAATCTGAAATTTCTGCCCTCTCACGTTAATTGCTTCTTCACCCGAATTTACAAATTCCCAAATAGGAAATAACCCTGAAGCATAGTTTGATTGTCAGGTTTTGAGTTTGCTCCATAATGATCACTAGTTTGAATCTCCTTAGGTCCACTAAGGTGAGTATCCCGACTATAAACTTTGAGGCCCGTGGGATTAGTCAAGGTTCGTGTAAATTGGCCCGAACATCAATCTGAAATTTCTGCCCTCTCACGTTAATTGCTTCTTCACCCGAATTTACAAATTCCCAAATAGGAAATAACCCTGAAGCATAGTTTGATTGTCAGGTTTTGAGTTTGCTCCATAATGATCACTAGTTTGAATCTCCTTAGGTCCACTAAGGTGAGTATCCCGACTATAAACTTTGAGGCCCGTGGGATTAGTCAAGGTTCGTGTAAATTGGCCCGAACATCA
>NC_036243.1:4824901-4833595 GCF_002742605.1 Olea europaea var. sylvestris | reverse complement strand
GATTTTTTGGTTTATATGGAAAATTTTGGTAAACGTTATTATGACTATATTAAGCTCCTGTTTGGGGTAGATAAAAATATGATTTTCAGTAGATTTTGATAGAAGTTGATGAAATGTAAAATTGAAAAATTGTGGGTCTCTTGAAACGTGTAATTAAAATTAATTGTTGATTTTGACTTAAATTATTTTGTAAGATTTTAATGTCCACCAAACACGAGATAAATGTCAAATGATACTATCTAAATTTGGGACATACTATTTGTCACTTCCTTTTCATTTCTATCTTTCAAAGTTGCGTATTGAATGCACTGATTTGACTTTCCATTTTTGGTTTGTCAATGATCAATGTCCAGATGCACGATGACATACCAATTCAAACTAAATTAGGGTTTGAATTATTACTTGAGAGTCAGTCGATTTTGGCAGGTGCAATGTATGAATCTACTATCTTGGACCGTGTGCAAGTTGAAACATAATTGACATCAGCTCAATAATCAAACCCTTTATGTCAATGCTGTTGCTGTTGGAGTCAGATCTGAGATGAGAAAAAGGAGAAGTTTATTACGAATCAACTATCCAAATTTTGGTGACATTTGCTAGGGTTCAATGCCAATATATCATTATCTTATAAGCATATGTCTCGTACAGAGGCTTCATTCAAAGATTTCTATTCGAACTCGTAAAAGAATGCAACTTCGGCAAATGCTAATGATTGGTGTGGTAGGATCATGGCGTTAGTTGGGTGAGCCATTCGTCAATGAGTCCAGCTGCAAATTTCTCGTGTGAGCCATTAGTCAGCTCGCGCATGTAGGCTTGTTACTTGGCTCGTGGATCGAGCCAAATCATACTTTGATTGAGTCAGTTAGCTCGTGTTCAACTCGCCTCACCCTCACAAGCGAACATGAACCGAGCCAAACTCAGTAGTACTCCTCTCATGTAACAACTTTTGGTGGGATTCCATGCCTAGAAACTCGAGGCACCCTTATTGTCTCTCCTCTCCCCCCTCTTTCTAAATAGAGTAAATTAAGTTCGCACACTTCAACTTTTTATGAAATGTATTCATAAGACCTCCAACTTTCAAAAGTTAGTTTCTGGATCCTCAATCTATTTAAATTTTTGATTTTAGGTCCTCATGATGAAAATGTTAACATAGATGATAAAATTGAAAGTGACTTTTACACGACTTCAAGTTGGAGGACAAAACTTTTAAATTGCATAACATTTCTTTCCAACTCAACTGCAAATTACGTTGGATTCTAAAGGTATCAGTATCACAATCTCAATTCCAATGGGCAGGGAGACAAATCTAATCCAAGTGGGATGACTAAAAGCAATTGGATGCGATAGGGTTGGCATATAGTGCAACATCAGCCGAGATTCAAATAGTGGTTGGTTGTTTGGGATGGGTGTGGACCCTTGTCTTTTATTAGTATTGTCTTAGTTGGTGGCTTACTAGGTACCTTGAACCTTCCATTTTAGACATATTTTGGCCCACAAACCCTCATTTATGTGCACTATAACTCCTTTCATAATTGCTACCTTTGCTTCTTGCAAACAAATCGATTCATAGTACAAATCCATTCATGGGACATCACTCCCTACCCATCCCAAATGTTCCTTCCAATGTATTCTTTGTGTACTTTTATTCCTAGAGTACGATTAAAGTATTGAACTTTTCTATATAGAAATTTCGTGTTAATCATCACTAATCCATTTGTTTCTATCGGATTGTGGAACTAAAAAATTGTTATAGATGTGTAAGTTTAGTCGATCGAATTTGCTCTATGCAAAATTCATCACTCAAATTTCAATTTTATTTCAATTGTGCCGCTTGTTACATCCATATTCATTTTGTTCCCCATTTACTAATGGAGACAAAATATTGTCATTTCATAATAATTTACTCGAGTTTCAATTTAATATATTATCTCGCCAATATATATAAAAAATAATAATTATTAACTTCAAAAATTCATTAAAAGTTTTTTAGAAAAAGAATTATTAATTTTTATAATCTCATATATTTTATCAGCGTTTAAATTTTACATCAATTTTGAACAATATAATATTAATGGTACATGAAATATTTAGGGGCCCTAAAGAAATTGCACTTATTGCACAAGGAATTAAATATATATTTGTGTACGTTTTGTGGAGTTTATTGTTTATGACATGCGAGTACAAATTCGCTAAATAATAATTATTGTAATTTAATTATTTATTAAATTATATATACAAAAGACACTCTTATCCGTCACCAGGCTCCTTAATAAATTAAGGTTCCAATCCTCTTTGCCTCTCCCCTTCCCCACCTTATGAATTTTTTAAAATTTAAATGTCACAAAGGATCACAAAAATATTTCACGAATACACAATCAGTTGAAAGGTGAAACGTGTGAATGTAAATTTGATTCAAAATCTAATTAGAATGAAATTTTTTAACTCTTTTTAAAATCCACTCGAATGGAAAGTTTTCATTAATAATAAAATTAAACTATACATTAAAAAGTAAATAAACACTTACCCTATCTGAGGATAAACAGTATACTATGAAAGATAATAAACAATGCTTCATGCACCTTATTTATCGTCAATATACATTGAGTGAAGTGTTTCTTTGGGTCATGTTCGCTTTTGGACACAATCTTCGAAAGATAATAATGTGTAAATTTGTGACCGTATTTCAGAAAGTCCTCATAATCTTGATGAATGTAGGCAAAAGCATTTCTATCATATATTTCTCTTGTTTTCGAATAAAAATGTTTAAGATCTACTCGATGATCGACATGCTTTATCATAGCCATAGATTACCTTTCGCGCGTCTCTCAAGCGCACCTAACACCTTGTTCTTATCCATATCTGTGCTTGAATGACTCTATCCAATTGGTAGGTCCACCACATACATAGTCATGCAGCCTCCAAGTTCTATACAATATTAGCTTATCTTAAATATTTTTCACTTTATTTCTTCCCTTGTGGATGCATGTGAAATTTTGTAAATTTATTAGTTAAAATAATAGTTTAATGCTAGCTTGACCTTCTTACTACCAATACAAAGACCAATTTTATTTTATATTATATATATATTTTTTGAATTTTGGTAAAGAAATTTACAAAAAAATAAGCTTCTTTCAAAGAAAGAAGAGAAGCTAAGCAAAACAATTAACTTTGTCACGTGTCATTGCATTTTATGATGTGGGCTTTCGACAAAATTTGTTCTTTCCCTTATTAGTTTGAAACATGAAAAAGAAAAAGAAGAAAAGAGAGGGGAATAATAATATTAAATGACCAGAGGCCAGGAATTCATAGACTTGGTCGGGTGGAGTGGGATAAAAATATGTGGGTGGGGACTAGTTTCTGGGGTATAATCGTTTGATTGTGCATTAGATTGACAAGACAATATTGTTGGTTTGGCAGATTTTCTGCCCCTGAAATTAGTATGAATTTATTTATGAGGTTTGAATGAGTGGTGGTCTCGACAGTGAGATGAGACGATCGTCTAAGGTTCCGTTTTGACGACGTTATCAAATTATGTAAGGTTAATTGATTGGATGAAAAGAAACGAAAATTGTATTTATGAATTTTTTAAAATAAAATAATCGCATGCAAACACAAGAAACTAATAAAACAAAAATCTTTAAAAATATATAAATGGCATAAAACTTATTCCTTTTATTTATTTATCACATAAATATATCACAAACACTACTTTCCTCTCTATAACTAATTTGATCATTTATCTTCCAAACATTCATTTTCTTTTCTTAACAAACGTCTCTTTGTCTTTTCAAATTCTAAGTCCAACAGCCATCCACCATAATTTTTTCATTCCAACATCAAATAAATTATCTCCCTTTGAACTAAAATTTTGAAGATTCAATTTAATAGATTAGTTAATTTGATTTCACTATCATTGTTACAACCTTACAGATTTCTTCCCCCCTTATCTTCAAAACATATACTATAGAATACGTAGGTTGCTGTTATTATTGTTTTGATTTAATCTCATGATAATAGCATTTCTAGATGTTTGCTGAAGGTATTTTGAATTTAATAATTTTTTGTCTGTGTTTACCCTTCTTATATGTAAGTTAATTTCTCGTGGATTGATATAAAATTAAAAGCTTATTTATATTTGATCGTCATTTTCATTATTTTGTTATTCTATCTTTCGCAGTTAACATTCTTCAACTTTGTAAATAAATCACTCAAAGGCATATTCAATTTTGTTTGAAATAATTGAAGTGAGAAAATGATCAAAGAAATTAACATACTCATTTGTCATTGCATTATATTCTTATTTATCAAACTTCGCTTATAATTTGTATTATATGTTGAAATTTGATATTTTGTTTTTTTTTTTTCAAATTTTCAGACTTAATTGTCTATATTAAATTTTTCATAATTATATTAAAATTCCATGTAAAAAGACACAATATATGGGGAGTTAGTGTATGGCCGGCCCTGGTATGAATAATTGAATTGAATGGGATGATGAGTTCCTTTATTGACTGATTAATAAGATAAGGTTTAGTGAGTAATAAATTTGACAAGTTCCAATGACCCGACAACTTCCACGTGCTTTCATACATCTTACTTTGACCTCTTAATTCTTTCATTCAACTTTCACTGACATAAATTTTAATAACCATAAACAGGTTGATTTTATTTTTCATACGAATTAAGAAATTTTAATTAATATTATTGAAAAAATAATTTTTATCAAAAATTTTCGTAATTTATCTTTACTTATATTTGTACAATTTCAAGATTCTGTGAGAAAAATTGGTCATAACTAGATAAATTAAATAAGAGTAAATTAGTAAATGAACAAAAAATAACATTCTTACTAAAAAAAACATGATTATACAGTTGGGACAAAAAAATAAAGAAAGCGAGTCAATATAAATGGGACGAAATGAGTAGTTTTTGTTTAATTGTCATCAATGTAGTGTTCATTATAATCACAAAGATATTATTACTATCACTTTTTACATAGATTGAGGAAATATAGTTAATATAATTAAGAAATTATTATACTCTCAAAAAAAAAAAGGGACTTATAATTTGGGATAAATGACAAATTGTCATCAATGTAGTATTAATTATACTCACAAAGAAATGATGACTTTCACTTTTCACATAGATTGAGGAAATATAATTAATATAATTAAGAAATTATTATACTCTCAACAAAAAAAAAAGGCTTATAATTTGGGGTAAATGACCAAAAATAAAAAAAAAATAAAAAAATAGAAGCAATTTTGTATTTATGAAATGGAAGGAGTATGAAAAATTTTGTTGAATCATACATATACTTTGATTCAACAAAGACATTTGTTAGTATCATGCCATTTAGCATCACTTATTACTAGTCTAGATAGGAGTTAAATTACTGCTAAATTGTCAAATCAATAAGATTGCATCATAATTTCATTAAATAATGTAAAGGTAGCGTTACTCCTCTTAATGTTAAGTAACACTAACTCTGGATAGATAATAAAAATTTTGATACCATCAAAAGGCAATCTCTAAATAATACAACTTCTTCATTTTTTTCGAATTTTTTAGTATATTTCACTGGGGCATCCTTTCTATTTTTTATGATTCTTCTCATTTTTCGCCATGGCTAGGTGGATTGGTTTCATTGACGTACAAATGAGAAGTTATAGAAGTTATTGTATTAGAAAAAGGAAAAATATTTGGATTAGTTCTCATAACATTTCAATCACTAACAATATTTAAAAAATAGCAAGTCAATTATCAACATTTCGATCTGGTTACCAAAGTAGTTAGTGACAAAAACCGTCTGATCCTCCATTATATTGTCGAGGGAGAGCCACATATTAATCATTTAATGGGTAAATAAGTAAACCCTAAATTTTAATCGGAAAGAAGAAGAAGAAGGAAAAAAGTTTAAACTTCGTCCGTACCAATACATCTACCTTCACAGTTGAGAAGTCAGAGAATATGTGCATTTTCTGTAACGGATGAATTACATACAATCATAATTTTGATACTCTTTTCTTAGCATCGCTACTGACCACTTCAAGATTTCACTTCCATTGTTAGGCATCGACTATCCCATTGTCTGATGGGCAATAATATTGGAGTTTCCAGTTGTGGGGTGGGAGGAAATCAAACTGGTAATACTTAACATGTGTTTCACGTAACGTCTTAATGAAAATTTAGAATATTTATTGCTATAGTCTACTTGTCACTTTTTATCAGTATCAAATACTCGTAGAACAAAATTACTGTTGAGGATCAAATTTATCCTCTATGAAAGTTAAAAAGATTTGCTGTAATTACGAACAAAAAGCCATTGCTTTATACAACACACGACGGCATCATTTCTCTCGACAATGAATAACCAGTTTCCTTGTTTTACTGCACACTTTCCACCGCCTGATGCCTCTGGTTCCGTTTTACTGTCAAACCCTTCTGTTTTCTAAGCGCGTGGCCTGGCATGTTCGACTCTTAATTTGTCACTGGGATAGATAAACATTATTTCTTTTCTTTTCATTTCTTTATTCATCTCATCTTCCTCGCTTTGCTACTTGACCACTGAACACTCTGGATTCAGAATATCTTTCAAGATTTTTCTTCATCTGTAAGTATCTCCCACCTTCTTTTTTCTTCACCAAATTGGGAAAAAAAATCGAGTCTTGTGGACTTGGTTTCAAGATTTTCATTCTTAATTGGAGGGTTCTTGGGCTTAGATAAATCGTGCGTCTGTTCTTTGACTTTGACCCATTTGGGTTTGAATCTTTTGTTTGGTTTTTTTGTCATCCAAGTTGGAGCCATGAAGTGGATTGATGACTACAGTGCGCCGCTGAAATTCAACGATGATGAGTAGTTGAAGAACATAAATGGATTACAATTTTCTTTCTAGTCAATTTGAAGCTCTTCCGTAAATTTCGCTCTTGTTTTAGTCAGATTGCTGCATAGTATAGACTGTAAATTAACGGAATTGAGTAGATGTGGGAATGGCGAGGTACGAGCAAGGATCAGGTTCTCGGTACTTTCATCAGATTCTCAACCCGGAGCTCCAATTGCAGAGATCATCATCTCTTGTCCCACACCAGACTATTACAGGGGCCGAGCCTTCAGATTCCAAAAACTCGCCTGAGAAGGACCAAAAAACTGATACAAACGCGGCTGCCACCACCAGCTCCGGTGGGACGCCAACCCCAAACCACCGCCCCCGCGGCCGACCTCCTGGTTCCAAGAACAAGCCGAAGCCTCCAATGATTGTCACGAGGGACAGCCCAAATGCTCTCCGAGCTCATGTTCTTGAAGTCTCAGCTGGCAGCGATATAGTGGAGAATGTATCTGTATACGCAAGGCGGAGAGGAATAGGGGTTTGTATTCTTAGTGGAAGCGGCACCGTTTCAAATGTCACGCTGCGGCAGCCGGCAGCGCCTACTGGGAATGTGGTGACACTGCATGGCCGATTCGAGTTAATTTTGCTTTCCGGGACAGTGCTTCCGCCTCCTGCGCCGCCAGGTGCTGGTGGTTTGTCGATATTCTTGTCGGGAGGGCAGGGGCAGGTGGTTGGTGGGAGTGTAGTGGGCCCTTTGATTGCTTCAGGTCCGGTGGTTCTGATGGCTACTTCGTTTGCAAATGCAGTTTTTGAACGGTTGCCTTTGGAGGAAGAAGGCACTGCCCAGACTCCGCCTGCTGCTTCACAATCATCAAGCGTCACAGCCGGTGGGGGCGGTGGGCATGTGAGTGAGGGTGGAGGTGATGGCGGTGGTGGTGGTGGTGGTGGTGGTGGTGGTGGGGCTTTCTTGAATTCAGGCGGAAATGAGCCCCCAAATTATGCCTTTTCAGCTGATTTGCTTTATACAACACACGACGGCATCATTTCTCTCGACAATGAATAACCAGTTTCCTTGTTTTACTGCACACTTTCCACCGCCTGATGCCTCTGGTTCCGTTTTACTGTCAAACCCTTCTGTTTTCTAAGCGCGTGGCCTGGCATGTTCGACTCTTAATTTGTCACTGGGATAGATAAACATTATTTCTTTTCTTTTCATTTCTTTATTCATCTCATCTTCCTCGCTTTGCTACTTGACCACTGAACACTCTGGATTCAGAATATCTTTCAAGATTTTTCTTCATCTGTAAGTATCTCCCACCTTCTTTTTTCTTCACCAAATTGGGAAAAAAAATCGAGTCTTGTGGACTTGGTTTCAAGATTTTCATTCTTAATTGGAGGGTTCTTGGGCTTAGATAAATCGTGCGTCTGTTCTTTGACTTTGACCCATTTGGGTTTGAATCTTTTGTTTGGTTTTTTTGTCATCCAAGCTGGAGTCATGAAGTGGACAGATGATTACAGTGTGCTGCAGAAATTCAACGATGAGTAGTTGAAGAACATAAATGGATTTCTTAAATAGTTATTCACTGTGGATCTGAAGATTGTTTTTTGAAGCTCTTTTGTAAAATTCGCTCATGTTTTCGTCAGATTATTCATAATATATAGGAATTGAGTGGACGGAAATGGCGGAGTACGAGCAAGGGTCAGGTTCTCGCAACGTTCATCAGCTTCTCAGCCCGGAGCTCCATTTGAAGAGACCATCCTCACTTGTCCAACACCAGACTAATAAAGGGGCTGAGCCTTCTGATTCCAAAAACTCGCCTGAAAAGGACCAAAAAACTGATAGAGACACGGCTGCCACCACCATTAAA
>NC_036243.1:4694223-4824348 GCF_002742605.1 Olea europaea var. sylvestris | reverse complement strand
GGTGGTGGTGGTGGTGGTGGTGGTGGTGGGGCTTTCTTGAATTCAGGCGGAAATGAGCCCCCAAATTATGCCTTTTCAGCTGATTTGTTCGGATGGGGCGGAAGTTCTGCAAGGCCACCATTTTAAAAGTTACCATTTCTTGGCTTGAAATTTTTTCGAGTTGATGGTAAATGGGATAATCAAAGTTGGATAAATGTCCAAAAATAGCATTGGTAATATAGCTAAGAGTGAACAAAATTGGTAATATCTTGAATCTGGAGGAAGCAAAACCAAGAAATTTTGCTGAATTTTATCAAAATCTTGATCAAGTGGAGTAGATCAGATGAATTTAAATCATATATATTTGTAAGGTGAGTAGGTTCAACTTCATGTACTCATTATATTGCTTGGAATTTTTTTAAACTATGCTTATCCTTAAGTTTAAATTTGGTTTGGTTGTAGTCTTCAATGTGCTAGTATGAATATTTAGCAGGATTGCTTGAGTTTCCCTTTGCAAATTTGTATGAGAACTAGCATTTGCATGTTTTATGCTCCATTTACTAGAATTTTTATATGATTAATCATCTTAATTTGTTCATTATCATTTTATCAGAATTCATTACCTTTTGCTTTGGAATTATATACAAGGACTTATTCACTCCCAGCAAATGTATTGCAATTCTGGTTATTTCTGTAGACTAATATCCATGAAATCGCGAGAACATTAGAACTTTCTTCAAGAAAAAGAATATTAAGATTTCTATATTATCTCTTAGTCTGTTTAATTTAAAGAATTGGTGAACCAATTAGGAATAAAGGTTTGATTAGGCATTAATTAGTGGTAAACTTTGTTTTGTTCTTTATGTTCTCATTCAGTTTGTGAGGTCATGCATCTTATCTTAAATTTTATATGGGATAGACACAAAATAAAAGAAAAAAGATTACATAAAATTTACAGAACTAGGCTGCCATGCAAGTTGCTGTTGATTTAAAAGGAGGATGATTTGAGAGAAAATATGGATCTATAGCTGATTTGACTCCATTAAGAAGATATATTGTTCAAACCATCAGTAAGCGAAGTATATCAGCCAACTAGCCATACACAACTCTACTACTGTATGCCCTGAATGATAGATGAACTTGAGACTAATATTGAAGGAATAATTAAATATTCACACAGCTTGAGTTGTGACTGGGTATAACAAGCATATGTCCAAGCTCAATTTTCTCCATCAACTATTTATAAAAATTGTACATATATCAGAACTTTGACAAGAAATAGTTTGATCTACTTGGAATGTAGTTATTCAAGAAGACAGGTTTCTCTGTTCAAGAAACCAAAGAAATAAACAAAACCCTAGTTGAAAACCAGCAACTCTTCTACTACTTTAATTCCTGTTTCGAAAATAGATAATTTTATGTCTAACTGTATAAAGAATAGTTCATATCTATGAATAGGAGATGTACGAGTATCTACAAGACCTAAATTATCAACATGCTCTCCAAGCACGTTGAAAATTCATTCCAAACTCGCTCCACCGATCGAGACACTTAGAGGAGCTCTTGTATCAATCATTTTCATTCATCTCATCAGACCATCTGTAGCACTCATACATACAATTGTAACCCAATTATTTCCTAATAATTGTTGTACATCACAAGAGTTACATTAATTGCTTGACCAATAATATCTAACCACTATAGTAGCTTGAGGGGGTTACACTCCTGGAATTAAGGTAAAATGAACTTATGCCTCAAGCTTTGGATAAAGCAAAAAGGGATTCTACAGTCCCAACTATTCTTCCCTAATATAGGCAAAAAGAAGGAAGCACATTTCCCTGTACAAAAAATTAACCTAAAAAGAGAATCACTTGCGTAGAGCAAAATGTCGGAAATTTCAACTTTGAATCGTTGAAAGTTGAAAGTTGAAAAAGAAAAGATGGAACATGTTTCTTGGAACTTTGTCATAAGCATCTTTCCATTTTCTTCAAAAAAAAAAGCTTCCTTAATAAGAAAAAATGAAAACAATTTTAGCAGTTTTCAATAATTGCTTTTCTGTTTTATGTCAATTCAGCAAGCAACAAGATGCATACTGGAAGTACATATTTCCTCAGAAGGGCTTCTGCTAAATTTCCAGTTTACCACATGCACTGAACTTTTTTAACCATTTATTTGTTTGATTCTTGATTTCTTGTTTTTTTGGTTGATTTTACATCATCTCCTAGTAAACATGCAACCGTGGGGGCAATAAGTGCAGACAACATATAGAGGAAAAAACAAGATCTAATGACTGAGGCCATCTCTACCACTTATTTTGAAAGAATATCGGTATTAATTTTCGTTCTTATCCGTATACCAGATAAAGGGTATTTCTATAGTAATTTCTTGAAAAATTGACAGAGATGGTGAAACTTTATGCAGCATACTAACTTTTTTGGGACAGGATATTATGGATTGTAAGGACCCTTGTTTGATTTTCTACAAATATGTTCTAGGTTAGTCTCTATATTCCCTGATTTCCGTGATTAGTTTTTATTGAAGTTCCATTGTAGTCTTAACTTGCCTATATAATTTAAGATAAACCTTGCAACGTTAGGTATTAAGAATCACTAGAAAACTAGAATTTTACTGGAGTTTTCTGCTCTCAATGCGGCAAAAAGTCTTTCTGATGACAAATAAACTGGGCTGTTGCGGACAGTAAAATCTTGTTATCATTTTTTTTTTTTAGTAATTTACTTTATTTTTTTTTTTTTTTTTATTTATGAAGGATTAAAGGATTTCATGTCTCTCCCATAAGAAGACTCGAATCCAGGTCATTTGTTTGGTAAGAATTCGCTCTTACTGTTGAGCAGAAGCTTCAAGAAATTTAGAATTCGGATTC
Source organism: Olea europaea var. sylvestris (assembly GCF_002742605.1). NCBI lineage: Eukaryota > Viridiplantae > Streptophyta > Magnoliopsida > Lamiales > Oleaceae > Olea > Olea europaea. The sequence goes on along the minus strand of NC_036243.1, from coordinate 4,821,488 downwards.
AGAATAATCATCAAATGAACACCACCAGACCTTGGCTCGACCCACACCCTTCCTTCACTTTGATTGCCTCAGCCACAAAGGATGATGGTGGTGGTGATTTGCAATGTCACAAAGGGAGAGAAGAAGGAAGACACCAATAACTCACCAAGTAAAGCTCTCAATTGCCATGTGGATGGCTGCCTCTCGTTTCTTTCCCCTCTTGCAAACTACACAAACACGAGACACGGCTGGGAGAATAGGTTGCATATATAACATCAATTTAGGTTGTATGGTAAGTTGGGCCAATATAATAACAAGGGAAATGGGTTAACAATCCAATATCAACTCCAGCCACTAAATCCAACTCCAACTTGAGACATACAAAAGCATTGGTGGTTTCTGGATCGAGCCAAGTCTATGGTGTCGATAAATTATATCACATCTGTTTTAAATCGCCCAAATCTAATGGATATCGAAATCCAATAAATCTCCACCTTCATATCCAATCAATTGCAAGCAAACAAAACGTAAAATTTATACTTGCATAATCAAGGCAACCAAATAACATTGGCCGTGTTTCGGACCCGAAATATATACTATACCTGCTCCAAGGATAAGGTCAAGAAACACCCAAGTAGAACCAAATAATCAATTAAGAGCATATAAACATTTGATGAAAATATAATATAAAATAACATACAAATCTTTTCAAACATGTTCAAAAAGAATCTCAGACTAATCTAAGTTAATCAATCAAATGGTAAAACACATATACAATAAATGCATAAATGACCCCACAAAATGATCTCACCACACTTACCGTATCTCATTCCATGTTGCTCACACCCCGAGAATATATATATTCTCTCATTGCTCACTAGGCTGACCACTAACTCATGTCTAATTATTAAACACAATAGATCATAAGTCTATGGGATAATCCTCTATCACTACCTCAATTTTCTTAACTTGAGTGAATAATGGGTCTTCGCCTAATAGAAATAATAGAAGTGTCACTCTCACAGTCCATCTATACAAAGTCTTTCATAGATAGAGAATTTCAAACATTTTTATCACCTCTCCACTTGTGATTCAAATGTCACTCTCCACATCGCGGTGTATATCACCAATGCATATTCAAGCATCTATACTCCACATTACCAAAAGACACACATCACACTTATTGTTAATGCATGCCAACATACTATGTATGCAAACACATTACACCAAAAAATCAAATTACTTTCAAATTTATGCAAATTCACATATCAAACATATTGAAACGTAACATTTAACTATGCAGCAGATATAAGCAATAATACACATGCAGAAAAATTACAAACCGATGCATATGCAATAACTAGGTTTACTCTCAATAAATATCACTAGGGTCATCACTAGAACCTATAGCCAGATTCGTCTCACCTCTCATCTTACACAGCTATAACACCTCTTATCACTAGATTTGTCCTAACTCTTGCCCCTTTCTTACGATGCTCATCACTCAAGTCGCTACTGTCTTGAGCTCTATCTGAACTTGTTTGCTTAAACTTCATTTTATTGCTCATCCTATGTAATTTACCACTCCTCTTATCGTCTTTGTCAGCCTTAATTTTCATCTCCTTACTCCTACGGGAATTTATGAAGATTTCGGGTGTTAAAATATCCCTACTATACTTAATTATATTCTTAACCTCCTTATATGATTCAAGTCTAGAATTAAGCAAAATAATGGCCTTATAGGTTTTAGACACTTTTTCATTACAATTAACAATGTCTGAAACAAACTTGTTAAAAACATTCAAATTGTCATCAAAATCATTTGAAGTATCCATTTTTTAAAAAAAGCTTTCGAGAAGTACAACTTATTAGGAGTAAACTTAAACAAATATAGATCCTCCATTTTTCTCCAAAATTCTTTTATGTATTAAGTTTATCAACTTTTTTTCAAAACAAAATCTGAAAGTGTAAAATAATTGAAATGTAAGCAAGTTCGTTAGATTCTTCTTTTTGTTCTTTTAACAATTTTTGAAAAATTGCTATCAATAGAAACTTTTTATTGAACCAAAATTCGCTTCTTTTTTTTGTTGTCAAATTAAAAAATCTCATTTTCCATTGAAAATATCCATTTCAAAATTTGAGTCATTTTTGAAAACAGAACCCCACCTCCAAAATACACAATTAGGTTATACAAAGTAATCTTAAGGTTACAGTATACGTCGTTCTAAATTCTTAAGGTCTCGTGAGATTTGAGATATCAGTGGGAAGGAAATGGTTAAAGGGTCAAGTCCAGGTGTTCTAATTGAATAATTAATACAACACGAAAGTATGCCAACAAAAATTCAATTTTTCACACAATGACTTAATAACAATTAAAAAACAAAATCAATAATCAACTTTGCATTAAATTTGACACTTCAAATAGGGCAAATAATTCCTAAATTTTTAGTACAAGCAATGGTTAGATAACCACAATCCTAATATCACTCTTACACGATGACTCTCTAATACTGGAATTTAAAACATGATAAGTTAATTTACTAGAGCGGACCAATTTACAATCCGTAAATAATAAAAGATGTGAATTTACCATTTTAAGACCACCACTATTTGCCCTAAAGCCTCTAGCAACTGCGACAAATGATCAAGCAAAAATCGAACCCCAAACGCACAAAAGGCAAAACTATCTAGAACTATAAGTTTACCCAAAACAAAAATTGAACACCACCACAGGTCCACCATGCCTCTAGGAACAATCCATCTACAGAAATCGTAGCCGAAAAACCACCTTCACACTTACAGGCGCGTCATCAAAGTGACCACGCATCGTCACCATGTGCTACCGAACCACCTCACACGCCAATTAACCAGTCGTGCCTCCACCTGCACAGCATGAATCTGGCCTCCATTTCAACAAACTCCTTCAGGTTTGACTAGAAAATGAGTTTTAGGTCCGAAGAAACTAGGCTGATTTTTTTTTTCTGTTTCTGCTCGATTATGCTAATTTATGGGACTATTTCTCATCAGATTTTTGTCGAAAATCCAACATCTATGAGCTTTGATAGTAATTATTTTGGAAGCCCGCTAAAAGATCTTCAATTCGATGATTTTCAGGTCCAGTTTTATGTTACCTTTCTATACGAACAACCAATCCAAACATCTCTAATCCACAATTAATATATTTATCCCACATAGGGAATGGTGAATGTGGCACTCACAAATTGAGTAGAAGAAATAGTCAATTACTCCATTATACTCACAAAAGAGGCTCACAAACAGAAAGAAGGAAGACACCAATAACTCATCAAGCAAAGCTCTCAACTCCCTTATGGAAGGCTGTCTCGTTTCTTCCTCTCTTGCAAACTTCACACACACAAACATAGAGAGATGGGAGAATAGGTTGCATTTATAACATCAATTTAGGTTATATGGTAAGTTAGGCCAATACCTCCACTTAAATGGACCAACTTAATAACAAGGCAAATGAGCTAACTATCCAATATCACCTCCAACCATTAAGTCCAACTCCAACTTGGGCCATCCAAAAGTATAGTTTGTTTTCGGGTCGAGCCAAGTCTATGGTATCGATAAATTATCCGGCATCTATTTTAAATCATCACCCTGATTTATTGAATATCAAAGCCCAACAATTACATTTGAGATAAACCATGACGTTCGGTTGGTTCTAAACATGTTTTGACAACAAATGATTTTGCCATTGAAGATCATCAACTACTCGTGATTTGCATACTGGCACACACTTCAATGTGTGAGGCTTTGGTAGTAATATTCTGTGGCCATTTGTTTAGAAATTAAAGAGCAGTTTCATCATCTTCATCATATATCACGTAGAAGTATAACCAATTATAAGTCGTACGTTTTTCATCAAGAACCTCCGCAAACTGCTGCAGAGACATAAAAATTAAAAAAATAATAAAAATTAAAAAAAGGGATATTTCCAATTATGAGTACCAAAATTGACATTAGTACAACTTTAATTGTATTGGACTAGGTCAAGTAAAATGATAATTAATTTACAGTAGGATCATGTTAAAAAATTAATAAGTAGTGAATGTCTTACTAATTACTTAAATCTCCTATGGGATAGTGGTTGCCGAACATTAATATTCTGATAGTATCACTAAAAAGTTATTAATATAATACAAGCTGCAAATGCTATATTAATTAAAAGGGAAAACATGCATTTAGCCCTAATAGTATTATTCCACATCATCAAGATATATTTGCATGGAATTAATTTATGTTGCTTTTATGATTTTTCTGTAGCCTCTATTCTTGTAAAATTCTGAATAACTTTTCAGAAAGAATAACAACGGGTCCTCAGAAATATATGATAATAAACGAGTAATAGTTATGAATGTCGAGTTGAAATTAATGTTTAATTTTGATTGGATAGAACTTGCTATAGTCGATGTACAAAGGAGATCAGTGGTAGTTATCAATTATCGAAAAACCATCCAAGAAACAGCAGTCGAGGAATGAAAATAGAAGACCCTATTAATTAAAAGACAACCATTTAATTGTCTTTCATTGACTTGAACCTAAGCCATCGGAGCAACCACAGCCAAAAAAAGTGTCCACAGGCCTAAAAAATAATCTGCTTATGAAAACATTCATATTTAGTGCTCTAGCCTCAAAGCTAAACATTTACACAAAGTTACAAACTTAAGCAGGAGTTTGAATCTACCAATGATTCACCAAGTTACTGGTTTGCAAAATGTTAATAAATCTTCCTTGAACATGTGACTAGTCAAAGGGGACTCGAACAAAGAGACGTCCATGCATGCTAATGACAGCAGGACTCGTACAGGAATCAATTCCTGCAGGTAACTAACCACTTGAGACCATGCTTAACTGGTTAGTTTTATCCCTTCAAAATTAAATAAAAAACTAAACATTTGTGCATTAATATGGGTCCATTTGATTTTCCTCTCGCTTATCAACTAGACGAGCACGTACTGCTGAGATGTTAACAATATGAAATATACGGCATCAAATTCCTGTTGTAATTGCAAGTGCAAGACAAATGGTACCTTTTTTAAGTATCCCATGGACTGTTTGTGTTAGGAAATACGAAAGGAAATTAGAAATACTACTGGAATTATATAAATAAAATAATGTAAAGAAAAATAAAAATAAATTGAGTAACAATCAAAATAGTAATGTTATACATTGGTCCATCCCACTAAGTTCATTATGAGAATTAATTGGCCCAAGTCTTATATTGTTTGCAATAGGTTAAACATATATAATGGTCAGCAATTGTGGCTGTGAGACGTGTGTGAGTGAGAGAGAGAGAGAGACAAAAACTTTAACATTCAATTGTGTGAGAGAAAAATACAATTGGCTGCCATTGTGATGTCAAAATCGGCAGCTTCCATTGAAGAAAACAATACAATTGCTGTTGACAAAATTATAGAGGATATTGCAGAGGAAGAGAGCTGGATTGGAAATTCTGGAGAGAAGAAAAGTGCTGGAAATTGAGATATTAAGCCCCTGTTTGTTATCCATTTTCTTCCATTCTTTCTCATTATTTTTCCTACAATACTAATTTTCAACCACACATTCTTCATTAAAATAATATTATACATAAATCAAAAAAATTTCTTCTTTTTTAATCACACATTTCAACATCAATTACCATTCCATAATACATTTTTCCCAAATAATGGGTGACAAAACACACCCTAAATAAAGTGGGCTGCTCAATTTCAATTTGGGGTGTGGATTTACACAATTTTATTTTTTCTTCTACATTATATAAATTGGGAATTTCTCTAAGATATATTTTGGATTTTTATTCAAAGTGGGTTCTCACAAAGTTGATCAAATTGTTGATTTGCAGTGAGATAAATTGTTGTCTTAGAGATAGATTATTGTGGTATTTTCAATTTGTAGAGAATTCAAGTTTTGGGACATAAACTTGAATATTGTAATCTATATTAATTATTATAGTGGATTTTAGCCAGAGTTGCCCCGTGATTTTTCCCTCTACATTGGAGGCTTTTTTCCACATAAAAATTTGGAGTTGCGTTTTCTTATTTTTGCTTGGATTACTTATTTTCATAGTTAATGGTTCTAGTTAATTGATTGGATTAGTAAAATTATTCTTGCAATAATAAAAATTGCCCAACAAAGTGGTTTCAGAGCTCAGGTTGTGTGAGTGTGGTTTTATTGCGGAATAAATAGAGAATACTTTGGGCACTATAATTAAATTGTTGACTTCAAATTATTCTATTTGGAAGCCTATCATGGAGGATATCTTGTATTGTAAGAATTTACATGAACCTATTGAATGTGATAGTGCTAAGCCAAGCAATGTGAGTGATGGTGACTGGAAGAAGATGAACAGGAAAGTCATTGGATATATTAGACAGCGGGTTGACATTAATGTATTCCATCATATATCTCAAGAAACATATGCACAGTCTTTGGAAAAAAAATTGGAGAGTCTCTATGAGAGGAAGACTGCTCAAAATAAAGCTTTTGCTATTAGCAAGCTTGTGAATTTGAAGCTAAAGAAGGGAAAATCAGTTGTTGAGCATTTAAGTGAATTCCAAGATTTGATAAATCAGTTGACCACAATAAAAATGGTGCTAGATGATGAGATGCAAGCACTATTACTTCTGAGTTCATTGCCTGATAATTGGGAGACTTTAGTAGTATCACTTAGTAACTCCGCTTCGAATGGTGTGCTGGAACTTACTCTAGTTAAAGATAGTTTGTTTAATGAAGAAATACAAAGAAAAGACTTGGGTAGGAATGATGCATAGGCTCTTATTACAGAGAAAAGAGGTATGAGTAAAAATAGAAGTCCAAAGGGACGTGGTAATTTCAGAAGCCAGTCAAAGACAAGAGGGAAGGTCAAATATTTTTATTATGATAAAGAGGGTCATATAAAGAAACATTGCATGACTTGGAAAAATAAATTGAAAGAGGAAAAAAATCAGTAGAAGACTGATCAGAATACACCAGCTAGCGCTTCAAAAGAAGAAGAAATAGTGGAAGCAGTATTTTTCCCTGAAGATGAGCAGTGTTCTCATGTTGCAGATTCATTTGTTGAATAGATTATTGACTCGGCGGTTTCTTACCTTGTTACTCCAAGACGGAAGTTTTTCACTTCATACAAATCAGGTAACTTTGGCATAGTGAAGATGGGTAATGATAGTTTTGCCAGTATTGCGAAAATTGGTGACATCTGTCTTCAGATAGATATTAGATGCAACTTGACATTGAAGAATATTCGACGTGTTCCTGACATGCGCTTGAATTTGCTATCTACACATTCATTTGATAAAGCAGGGTATGACAATTATTTTAGTAATGGAAGATGGAAACTAACAAAATGATCAATGGTATTTGCTAGAGGAAATGTTTGTTACAGACTTTACAAGACACAAGTAAAGATATGTAGTGAAGCAGTTAATGCAACTGAAAGTGATTCTTCACTAGACTTGTGGCACAAGCGGTTGGCTCACATGAGCGAGAAAGAATTATAAATTTTGGCAAAGAAGTCTCTAATTCCTTTTTCCAAAGGTATGTGATTATTGTTTATTAGAAAATCCTTTAGTAGAAAATCTAATATTTTAAATTTTATTTATTCTAATATTTGTGGTTCCATTGAGGTAGAGTCCTTAGGTGGTAATAAGTATTTTCTTACTTTTATTGATGATGTTTCATGAAGTTGTGGGTGTTCTTTTTGAGATCAAAAAACCAGGTTTTTCAGTATTTCAAAGAGTTTCATGCCATGGTGGAATGAGAAAGTGGAAAGTTTTTGAAGTGTTTTCGAACTGACAATGGAGGGGAATATATGTCTAAGTATTTAAAGATTACTGCTCAGAACACGGCATTAGACATGAAAAGACAGTTCCTAGTACCCCACAGCACAACGGTGATGCAGAAAGTATGAACCGTACCATTGTTGAAAAGGTCAGAAGTATGTTAAGGATGGCTAGTTACCTCAGTCATTCTGGGGTAAAGCAGTTTGAACAGCGTGCTACCTAATCAATTGGTCTCCATTAGCTCCTTTGGATTTTGAGATTCTAGAAAAATTGTGGACAGGAAAAAATGTTTTTTACACTCACTTGAAAGTTTTTGGGTGCAAAGTATTTGCATATGTGGCTAAAGAACAATGGTTGAAGCTAGATGATAAAGCTATACCTTGCATTTTTGTTGGCTATGGAGATGCAGAATTTGGCTAGAGATTATGGGATCCAGAAAAGAAGAAAATATTCAGAAGTAAAGATGTGATTTTTCATGAAAATCAGAAGTTGGCAGATGTTGAGAAATCTGGGGATCAAAGACGTGTTATTAAGGGTGTCACTGACCTTACACCTGTCTCTTTGCCTTTAGACAGTGCCACTCAAGGGAGAGAGACACATGTCAACAATCATGCTGATGAGCCAGCAAAGGTTGATGATGATGATTTAGAGAATGTTGAGCAGGGGGAGCAGTCTACTATATCAAAACCTCATATTAGAAGATCTACCTGGGAGCATCGTTCATCAACCAGGTATCCAATATCAGATTATGTGTTGGTAACTAATGAGGGGGAGCCAGAATGTTTTTAGGAGGTAGAATCTAATAAGGACAAACAAAACTGGGTGAAGACTATGCAAGAAGGGATGAATTCTTTGCAGAAGAATAACACTCATGAGCTAGCAGAGCTTCCTAAAGGTAAAAAGGCATTGAAAAATAAATGGATGTTCAAGCTGAAAAATATGGTGAAAAGCTAGTGAAGTATAAAGCTCAATTGGTGGTAAAAGACTTTGGTCAGAAGAAAAGGATTAACTTTGATGAGATATTCTTTCCCGTTGTCAAAATGACTTATATTCGCGTAGTTTTGGGTTTAGTAGCTAGTTTGGATCTTGAGTTTGAGCAGTTAGATGTCAAGACCGCCTTTCTCCGTAATGATTTGGAGGAAGAAATCTATATGGTTCAGCCAGAAGGATTTGAAGTAAGAGGAAAAGAACATATGGTTTGCAGATTGAAAAAGAGTTTGTATGGATTAAAACAGGCTCCAAGACAGTGGTATAAGAAATTTGATTCCTTTATGGTGGGTCATGGTTATACCAGGATAGATACAAATCATTGTGTTTATGTCAGAGAATTTTATGGTGGTAACTTCATCATCCTTTTGCAATATGTAGAGGATATATTGATAGTGGGACAGGATGTTCAGTTAATTCGCAGTTTGAAGTCGTTTGACATGAAGGATCTTGGACCAACAAGGCAAATTTTAGAAATGCATATTCGTCGTGATAGGAAAGCCAGAAAGTTATGATTATCACAGGAGAAATATGTAGAGAGAGTGTCGGAAAGGTTTAACATGAATAATGCTAAACATGTTGGGACATCACTTGGTAGTCACTTCAAACTGAGTAAAGTGACTTGTCTTTCCAGGGAGGAAGATAAAGAAAGAATGGCAAAGATTCATTACTCCTTTATGGTTGGGACTTTGATGTATGTCATGGTTTGTACACGGCCAGATATTGCTCATGCAGTTAGGGTAGTCAGAAGGTTTCTTGTTAATCCCGATAAAAATCATTGGGAGGCAGTGAAACTGATCTTTAGATACTTGAGAGGTACTTCTAAGATGTGTTTGACATTTGGAGGTTCAAAACCAATTTTGGAGGGATTTATAGTTGCAGATATGGCTGGTGATCTTGATGGTAGAAAATCAACTTCAAAATATTTGATTACTTTTGCAGGGGAGCTGTCTCATGGCAGTCAAAATTACAAATGTTTGTTGCCTTATCTACAACTGAGGCTGAGTATATTGCAACAATTGAATCAGCGAAAGAAATGCTTTGGATGAAATGATTTCTCCAAGATTTGGGTTGAAGCAAGATGTGTATGTAGTTAATTGTGACAGTCAGAGTGTATTAGGTTTGAGCAAGAATACTAATCATTCTCAGACAAAACACATTGATGTGAGATATCATTAGCTACGACAGGTAGTAGCAGAACAATTGATATTGTTAGAGAAGATTCATAAAGTGATGAATCCAGCTGATATGATGATAAATGTTGTAACCATATAAAAGCTTGAGCTTTGTGACAGACTGGCCGGCATGGACTCTATCTCCTTCCTCAGTGGGCTGTAGGGAGAGATTGTTATACATTGGTCCAACCCACTAAGCCCATTATGAGAATTAATTGGCCCAAATCTTATATTGTTTGCAATAGGTTAAACATATATAATGTTCAACAATTGTGGCCGTGAGAGAGAGATGAAAACTTTGATATTCAATTGAGTGAGAGAAAAATACAATTGGCTGCCATTGTAAAGTCAAAATCGGCGGCTCCCATTGAAGAAAAGAATACAATTGCTGTTGACAAAATTATAGAGGATATTGTAGAGAGAGAGCCGGATTGGAAATTCTGGAGAGAAGAAAGGCACTAGAAATTGAGATATTAAATAAAGTGGGCTGCTCAATTTCAATTTGGGGTGTGGATTCATACATGTTTATTTTTCTTCTCTAGATTATATAAATTGGGAATTTCTCTAAGATATATTTTGGATTTGTATTCAAAGTGGGTACTCACAAAGTTGATCAAATTGTTGGTTTGTGGTGAGATAAATTGTTGTCTTAGAGATAGATTATTGTGATATTTCCAATTTTTGGAGAATTCAAGTTTTGGGGCATAAACTTGAATATTGTAATCTATATTAATTATTATAGTGGATTTTGGCCGGAGTTGCCCCTTAGTTTTTTTCCCTCTACATTGGATGGTTTTTTTCACGTAAAAATTTGGTGTTGCGTTTTCCTATTTTTGCTTGGATTATTTTTTTGCATAGTTAATTGATTGGATTGGTAAAATTATTCTTGCAATAATTAAAATTTCCCAACAAAAAATGGTTATTATGTAGCAATGGTATTGTAAGGAACCAAAGCCTGTGTTGCACACAAATTTCTTTAAATAAATTCACCTCCCACTGTGATGCAAGAGAACTGATGGCGTCCATGTGACAGGATACAACGGTTGAAAGTAGTTGACTAGCACCTCATCACTATTTTAGACTAAACAATTCTATCACCAAGCTAGAACAAACAAATTATCTAGACTTTGAAGAACAAGATTCTTGATGACAAAGAAAGAAGAGAGAAATTTAGAGAGGAAGAAATCCCTCAAATATTGGTGCATGGAATGAAGAGGAGAATACCTCCATATATAATACTAGGATGAGGGAGGTTCCAATAATTTGGTTGCTCGGGCTAACCTGTTATCACAAAAAGTAGTCTAGTAGGGTTGGATAGAACTCACATCCAAGTCCACCAATGAAGAAAAGAAATGCATTATTTTAGTTTGCAATCTCACTTGAAAAGCATTTTAGTTCATAGCTGATGAAATGAATTTGAATTTACTATGAGTACATGTTGGGTGTAGAAGGAAATAGATAAGAGAAATATGAATTTTTTCTTATGAAATTTGAGGAATTACAAAGGAGTTGTTACAGCACACTCTTTCTCTATTTTTTTTATTTTTAATTTTTTTTTTTTTTTGAGAGATTTTTCTCACTTCTTCTACTTACATCACACTAGATGGATACTTCCCTATTTATAGAAAACATTGAGTAAACTAATCTTGCTAATTCTCTACAATTACAACTAGGTAAAAGCTGTTTTTTCTTTATCATTTACAGCTGGAACGTATGTATTTACAACTGTGTTTGAACATCATAAGTGTCAAATGGTTGCTCCCTGATGTAATTTCTAGATTGTAGAACATCAGAATGTGAATTGATTGCTGTCTATGTTAATTTCCAGCTTGCATAAGTTGAGTATACAACTTGAATTGAAAATCTTATCCTTTGACCATTGAATAAATAAAAGCCTTTGTTGGTTGAAGTGTTCAATTTTGATTTGAACTCTTTGAATTTTCTTTTGTTGTTGAATTTTCCAATTTGGATTTTGACTAGATGAAGATTACAAATTACTCTAGAACTTTTAATAGTACATTCATAGTGGCTCAGAATTCAGATGTCCTTCCTGCTGGGAAATTATATTTACAGCTGCTAAAGCACAGCCAATAATAATGATAAAAGTGATAAATGACGATTGAATATCCCAACATACTGATTTGAACATGCTGAAAAACAAAATTTGAGCATCCATTTTAGCTTTTATGGCAGCTAGGTCTACTCTACTGTTCATTTGCTGAGTTCCCAAATTATTGTGGAAATGCATGCAAAACTTCTGGCATGATAAGAAGCAATAATATAATCCTCATTGAGCAATCATATTGACTCATATACTAAGATGGATGCATATGGCCACCAACGTGAACCGGCACTGGCACACTGACACGTAATTTTTCAAAGTAGGATACCAACACATCGATATAATCATTTAAAATAAATTATTTATATCATATTTTTATTTTAAAATCAACACCTCTCTTAGAGTGTAATCTTTTAATCAGACTACACTTTATTCTGCTATTTTATATTTCAAAATTTACAAAATGGAGAGTTATGTGTCCTTGATAGGCTAAGGTGTTCTTCTTGTGTTAGAAATATAAAGAAAATGAACAATATAGGAACTGTGCAAGACATATACACGAGGAAATTTTGAGTAGTGTCACTTAAATTTAAGAGATTTGAAAAATGTATACTGTTGAGAACATGTCACATGTTCTTGAGTCTCCGAGAAGTCTCAGTATTTGAAAAATGTCCGACATGAATGCACCACCTCATTAGGATTGTGCATTCTTCATACCTCGTCTATATATGCACCCTTCTGAATGGAGATAGCTTATTTTTCTGATAAGTGGAGTTCTTTAAAACTTTACATTAACTGTTACAAGAAAGAATTCCATTTTAGCTAAAAGAAGTTATTCTCATCATAAGCTGAGAGTTCTTCTAAATTTTTCCCTTTTTGCTGCTTTAGCTGTTCTTAATCTTTTCTTTCCACGAACTCAATCACAAGAATGAAGCACCTCGATACATCAAGTTAGAAGAGGAAGGTGCAGACCAAAACATACAAGGACATATTTTACTAAAGATCTGATTCCTTCGGATCTTCTATTTAATCTGGCAACGATTTGGATAGAGTCCCGAAACTGAATTTATATGGTGAATCCCAAATTTATTGTGAATAAGGATTAGTTTTGTGGCGTATTCTAATTAAAATTGTTACTAAAAGGTGACATTATGAATGAAATATGCTATATAATTAATGCTAAGTGAAAAATATTTTGTTTATGAAACGAGCAAAAATTGATTTATCAGAGTTTTATTTAATTTTTTTGTTTGATATGCACATATTTTATGAAATTCATATGAAAGGCATCGATGTGACTTAATGTGATTTTATGAAGTCATTTATGATGTTCCATGTGTAATGATATTGTGTAATGGTTGAAGGTTGTGTGTGAAATGTTCGATTATGCCTGTATGAAGAAGCCCTATTTGGCATAAGTTTTGTAAAAAGTAATTTTTCATGAGAATTTTTTGATTAAAAATTGGGTTTATGTATAAAATATTTTATTTAAAGGACGTGAAATTAAAAATAAATTTCAGAAAATTGAGATTTTAGGAGATGAGGTGAAATAGACCCGAAATGATTTGTACAAAACAAGAATTTTTATACCAAAAATAATTTGATATGATGAGCTACATATGGGAAACAATTTGTATAAATGTTAAAACAAGGATATTTATGCTTGATGAACTCTAGAATGTGATGGGTTTGCAGCTTTTGGCACGAGAATTTTAGAAATTTTGTCCCTATTTGATGTAGATCAAAATCAATTTTTAAGTGCTTTATTTTCATAAAAGATGGTGAAATGTGTGGTTGAAAAATTGAGATAATATAAAATATATAATTAAAATCAATTGTTTACTTTGTCTTAAAATTTTTATCAAATTTTTATTTACTCTAAACAGGGCTTAGAATAGAATGAAAGTGTATATGAGTGACAACTTGTGAATATTTTTATCTTTAGAATATGATGTTTTATGGATTTTGAAACCCAGGAATGTAATTAAAGAAAAATTTATGTGATCACAGGAATGTAAATTTATTGTTTTATGAGGAAAGAAATTTTTTTCACTAGCTTAGAGTTGGAAAAATCTTCTAGTATTTGTCATAATGCGTGCTATATATTAAGAATTAGAAAACAATGAGTACAATACGATTATGATCAAGATAAATATCCTTTTAGAGGTTTTTGGCATGACGGTTGTAAATTTAAGAGAACGTGATGAGTATATTTTGTACACTTAATTTAGACCTATAAATTATATTATACTATTTGTTAGAGATTTCTATTAATTATTACTTAATTCTATATATATTGTGTTTGTTAGGTAATGATTGACGAAAATCGTAGAATTAGAGAAAAAGGACGAAGGTCTAAATTGCAAGGAATTCAAAGTTTTGGGACTAAAGTATAAATATTTTAATATTGTGTAGGACCTCATGACAAAGAATCGAAAGCACTAAAAGTCAATTGGATTAAAAATAGCAGACAACGAGATGAAATTAAATAAAAATGGACCAAAATGCACACATGGAAAACTTTAGGGGCCAGATTTGCTTTAGAGATCAAATTGCAAATTTGGTCCCCAAAGTTTAACCATGCGTACGTATGGGCCCACAAGCCATAGATGCCCATGCCTAGGCTCAGGTATTTAGGGAAAGAAAAACCTGTTTTCCAAGCATGTTTTAACCTTATAGAGGCTGTCCATAAGAGCCTATCATATATTCTATCTTTCACGAGAATTCTAGCACACGTCAAAAGATGATTTAACACAAGAATTGAAGTTACGAATCTCGAATTCAAGTCTAAAGGCCAAGAAACTTTTCAAGTTCTTCCTTCTTTTCTTCAATTAATGTGATGTTGTTTCAGTACTTTTAGGGTAAATTGTATTCGAATCTGCTAGGCTAACTCTTTTATGTGTATTGAATGATAATGAGACCATTGGTTATGTATTTCTAATTTAAAGAACAAGTAATATGGCGATTGCTTTTGTTCTTGATTAATTATATATGATCATTGTATTATTTGATTGATTGGCCACCAATAGATAATTTGTTGCTTGTTGTAATTTTGGGATACTCTCAATATGTTTAGAACATTGCACAATTAAGCATGGGGCAATAGATGTCAAGAATAATATTTGTGGCATGAGCAATCTTATTTGATAATTGTGTGGTTGAATGCATTTTTTCACATATGAATTCGAACTAGGAGTATGATCGGTCATACTTAGAATATGTTTGATCTATCTTGAAAAAAAACGGCTAGACAATGTAGGATTATCGTCACAAGCACTTGAACATGCTAAACTAAATAATTCAAGAATTGGAAATAAATATCAATAGGTGGATTCTGAAATCCAATACACTTGTCTCATAATTTGATTTTAAAAAAATCATATTTTTACACATTTTGTAGTTTAAGTTTGGACAATTACAATAACTAAAACTCTTTTTGTATCACAAACATCAAATTTGATTGAAACTAGTTAACAACAGATAACAATTATTCCTTAATGGATGATAACTCAAACCACTACATTAATGATCATGTTTTACACACATCTCATTGTACAATTCTTAAAAGATGTCAAAAATCACTTGACATCTTCTGATGTTTGTTGGGAAAATAAATCTTCCATTTACAATGCTTAGGCTTGTGTTAAGGAAAATATGATATTAAGCCTCTATTTGGTTTAAATAAAATTTAGATTTTTATAAAGTTGATGAAATATATGGTTGAAAAGTTGTGGATCTCATTAAAAACGTGATTGAAATTAATTATTGAATTTGAATTTAATTTTGATTCACTTTTTTAGTAGAACCAAACAAGGGCTTAGATAGAAAAATACACACTGATATTGTTGATAGCTTATCTTTTCAAATCATATCACATGCTCTTTCACGTTTAAATTACATGAAACCATTTTCTATCCATCGAATAGGGATGTCAATTAGACTTGATGGCTTGGACATGTTGCTCAATGGATCTAAGCCTCATTTTCAAGTTACAGCCCGAGCCTGAGCCAACCCATGTGGCTCGACCAAAAATGGCCAGTGTCAAAAGCCCGTTGTAGGCAGCTGGCAATTGCTGCCTTTGCAGGCGTAGTTGCATCACTACAATAATAATAATAATAATAATTATAAATAGAGCTGCCTCGACTCAATATGGCTCAAGCCAAGCCTCGATTTTTCCCCGAAACTTTGGCTCAGCTCGACTCTGGCCAAAGATGCCCGAGTCATTTTTGCCACGAGATAAGCCTGAGCCATGAGCTTTGACTCGCAAGCCAACTCAACCCGACTCATTTACATTTCTACCATCAAATAAGCCAAATGCTTGAAAATATGATTTCACAAAGGTTGCGCTCATCAAAGGAAATTCACTTTTGAGAACAACTATTTTTCTATCAAATGGGAAATAAAATTAATACAAAGAAATACATATAGTTGTCCTTGATAGTTAATTTGTTATATTTTACCCATAGATTTGTTTGTCTTATAAATGTATTCGTGGAAGTTGACAAAGGACTATACTGCCCTTTCAACTTTTTTATTGTGGTGGACCAAATGCGCGGACTTATGTTAACTGATGGTGAATTGGACGGAATTCATCCATTTGGATGAATGACGCCTATTTTCAAAAGGTGGAGAAAATCTTGTCCAAGAAAATTGGTTGGAGATGAAAGCGCAATTTAGAGTTTTATATTACAAAATTTTAATTCTTTTTAAATTAAATAAAAATTTGAAAATGACCAAGTTAAATATTCTTTTTAAGCAAATTACCAATTTTTTTCCTTTTATTTTTTTTCAACTTAAAATTCTTTTTAATTAAATATTCTTTTTAAGCAAATCTTTAATTTTTTTTCAATTTTAATTAAATAATATTTATATTCTTTATTTAATTTTTATAATTTCCTTTTATTTAATTGTTTATTATTCTTTTTATAATAATTTGAAAAATTCCTTAATTGTTTTGTTCTTATCATAGTTTTTTTTAAAGTACTTTTTAATATTCTTGCTTTATTTTTATATATTTTTTAATTTTCTTTAATTTATTTTTTCTTTTTCATTTTTGGTCATTAATTTGTATTTAATTTAATTTATTATTTTTGTTAATTGTTTTTAAAAAAATTTAATTATTTTCTGTTTATCATAATTTCATTTTTCTCAATTTAAAATGCTTTTTTTTTTATATTCTTTCTTTGGTTTTTATTTTTTTGTTATTTTCTTTAATTTATTTTTCTTTTTTTATTATTGTCTGTAATTTTTTTGTGCTTCTCCTTTGATTTACTAAATCATTTATTTATTTTTTATTAGTGTGGACATTAAAATGAATCTATTTTTGCATATAGTAATTACAATTCGATTCGCTTAATTTTCTAAGATTATATTTTATTTCATTATCTCTTGTTGAAGGTTATAACATTTGATTTTTTATAGAATGGAGTACCATCTGGATGCTGAATTAAGATAGATGGCAGGAGTTTTACTACTGTACTGGAATTTCTCGATAATCAACATGTGGATATGTTATGGCAATACTTTCTCTGGTCCCTGTATCAGTTGAGAGAGGTGCGATACTCTGGGCAGATCATTAGTGCACTACTATATCGGCTGCTTGTGTCAATCGATGATGATGCCCTCTACTTCGGCCTAATGGGCAAGGTCACTAGTTTCACAATGTTTAAGTTTGCCCAAAAGACTAGACTGAAGATTACGGGTGATAAGGCAGCTCGTGACTGAAAGCCCAAGATTGACTAACCAAGAGGGGGGTCGATTGGTTTTTAAAACTTTTTCGAAAAATAATTCTAGATATATCTATTGCACAAATATGAAATTGAATAATGAAGGTAATGTAAAGCTAATAAGTAAAAAGGATAGAGAATGCAAACAATTTAATAGGAGGTTCGATCCAACTCAACTGATCTACATTCTCCGTTACCAAACTCCCTGTCACGAGTAAGGCCTTTTTCACTATATTGATTGACTTATGGTGCAATCCAACCCTTACAACGCTTCCCGTGACTTACAATCAAGGAGCACGGATCCTTTTACAACAGTTGAACTTTTTGGGACTTCAACACGACCTACAATCAATCAAAAATAAGCTTTACAAAAAGGAATGTTCTCCCACAATAAGGATATACTCAAAGTTGAGTACAATAGAGAAAAGTAGGCTAACACTTTAATGAATGGCAATAAGTAAAACTCAAGTGTTAGGTTTGAAAAACTTTGATCAATGATTTTCAAAAGTAAACTCAATCAAAAGTTTTCCAAAAGTGAATGAATTGATAGAGATAAATAAGGAGTAGAGAGTTAAAGCTTGAAAGTATCTCAATTTAATGCTCTTAGAAATGATAATAATGAATGCAAGAGGTTGAGGTATTTATAGAGTCCAAAACGTTAAAAAATCTGAATTTGCGGATGACTCGTCCGGTCGATGGCCTCTTGTACAGAAGACCAATAAAGCCGTTTGTACAGTAAAAATCAGAAGTCGGAATGGTCAAATTCAGGACCGTCGGTCGACCGCCTCTCTGGGCAATTGACCGCCATGGCAATGCGGTCTTTTCACGTTTTGGCCTCTTTAGTTCCAATTTGAAAGTTTTGAAGTGTATGGACTTTTGGAGAATATTTTTAACTAAGTTTTCAAAATAAAAATGTCTTTAAAGTCCATATATCATTTTTAAAAGTCATTTTCATGTTAGATCGAAAAAGTTGCATTTGAGTTATTTTAGTGCACAAAAATTGTTTTTAATGCGTAACAAGATTTTGAGCTTAACTATTCTTTGTCAAATATCAAAGCATTAGTACCTTTACATTTTACCTAAGAAATCAAGTCTTTACTCCGAAGTTTTCCTCGTCTTGATCTTTCTTTGATGTCGTTTTCACGCTCTTGATCTTGATCTTTCTTGGCATTTATCTCTTAAGCTTTTTGTCTCGAATGATTTGACTTGAATACATGGCTTCCACTTTTGATCTTCATTTGAAGTCCGATAATACATGATTGATTTGAACATTGAACTATCATCACTAAAAAGAATTTGTTAGAAATAAAAATAATCTTGTTTGTAATGATCAAAACATTGAGGATTAATGTTTACAAATCATGACCATATATTTAAGGCATATATTTTATGTGCAATTTAAATCATGCATAATCATCTCACCATATTTCCTCCTTTTGACATGAGCAAAAAGATATAGCATTTAAGAGCAATATAAAATCATTCAACATTCTCCCTTAATTTAACACACCAAGCATAAAAGTAGTTTAGATGTCATACATAAGCATATTTAAAGACAATAGTGGTTAATAGTTTAGACCCACATAAAGAGTACAATACAAAAGCATAAAATTATATCTAAGACTTCAAAGGAGGTGGTGGCGGGAAAAGTGCATCAAACCGAGCATAAAATGCATTTTACTGAGCTTGCATGGCTTCCTGCTGAGCAATGTAATAAGTATAGAAAGCATCTTGCTAAGCCTGCATCGTCGTTTGTTGAGCTTGTATTGTGTCTTGCTGAACTTGCAATTGGTGAAGCATCCCGCTAAGCCCGTCGATAGATGAGGTAAGAGAGTCAAGCTGTCCATTGAGAAGATTGTAGTGATCCTCGGTAAAAGTAAAACGGCTGGAAGGTGGAGGACTGGGAACGAATGGTGTGTCATCAGCCTGAACATCTTCCTCCTCGTCATCTCCTTCGAAGTGTAAGGTTGAAGGGCCCGAATACAGATCAAACCCCTTAGTACGGGCCACCCATTTCCCATGCTTCTTAACAATTTTTATTCGTTTAAGAGTATGAATGTTGATAGTGTCAGTGGGACGGAGAGAAATGGAGACTTCGCCATTTAGAGAAATTTCAAAATATTTAAAGATCTTAGTGAATAGCATGCCAAATGGTAAGGCTTTTATGCAAGTGGCGGAATGGACTATTTTCATTTGACCAATAATAATAGTTGGAAAGTCTAATTTTCGTCTGACTGAGAATGAATCAAGAAGGAATAAATTGAAGTGAGTTACTTCATCGAGATGACCTTTCCTAGGTAGAATAATATGGGCGATGATATTGTGTAAAACCTTACAAGGTAAAGTTAACTGATTTGAACTAAGTTTTATCGAGTGTTCAAAATTCTTCCGGTCACTCTATGGCATGCAACAATAGGATTATAACCTTCAAAGGTTGAATGAGCCATATGAGAAAACACTTGATTTGAACAATCTTCTAACTTAAGAAGAGAACGTAGAAGGGCATGGGTAATTGTAATTCGTTTACCTTTGAGAAAACAAGATATACTACCCGGATGAGGAATACAAACTATGTTTTTGTAAAATTCTTGCATAAGCTTAGGATAAGAATTTTCATCCATGGATGCAATGGAAGTCCAACCCATGCTTTCAAAGAACTCTGCTATATGAAATGCAGGTGCTTGAAGTGTAAAATCGCCAAAATCTACAGTCTTACCTATAAGAATGGGAGATTTATCAAAGTGATTTTTCGGCACTTCGGGTTCGTCCTCTAATGAAGGAGTTGGTAGCCTCTTCCTTCTTGGTTTCTTTCCCAACACTTTCACTCTAGGCATGATGATTTAAATTTGGAAGAAAAGAGAGAGATGAGTTGGAGTTGGAAAGAAATGAGGATTTTAAGAGTTTGAAGAAGAAAAAGTGATGGGTTTTTCAAATCTTGTGGAAATTTCAAGAAAAAGTTGTAGATCTAGGTAGATTTGAGGTAGATCTAAGAGGAAGAAGGGGAGAAGTGAGGAAAAATGGAGGAGAAATGAAGAAAAAAGGGTTTTAAAACCCGAAAATCACGTCGGTCCGGTCGACCACTTGAGCCGTTCGGTCGATCGGACCTTTTTATTTTTTTATTTTTATTTTTGGTTGTTTCAAATCTCTGGTTTTCCAGTATACCTTTTCCGATCGATCGAAAGTCATCAGGTAATTTTTTTTTTTATTTACCATGGAATTAAAAATCATGCAAAAACATTAGTGATAAGAATTTAAACTTATATCACTTCACTTTCGTTAATAATTCCTAAACCGCTTTTAATATGAGAGAATCGGTCATGTGCTAGAGGCTTGATAAAAATATCGGCTAGTTGGTCCTCGATTTTGATAAATTCTAATTCAATATCTCCCTTTTGTACATGATCACAAAGAAAGTGGTTACAAATTTCAATATCTTTAGTTTGTGAATGCAAGATGGGATTTTTAGATAAGTTAATAGCACTAGTGTTATCATAAGATGGGCAAATAATCATAAGATAGGTGATAGTCACAAAGGGTTTGTTTCATCCAAAGTGTTTGCGCACAACAACTTGCGGCCGAAATGTGTTCCGCCTCGACGATGGATAATGCAACGAAATTTTGTTTCTTGCTTGACCAAGACACAAGTGCAAAGCCTAGAAAATGGTAATTTCCGCTAGTGCTTTTGCGATCAACATTACATCTGGCCCAATCGACGTCCGAGTAACTAATTAGATCAATGTGAGTACCCTTTGGATACCAAAGTCCTAAGGTTTTAGTTCCACTAAGATAGCGAAAAATTCTTTTTACGGCATGTAGATTTGATTTCTTAGGATTAGATTTAAATCTAGCACATAAGCATATACTAAATATAATATCGAGTCTACTAACAGTTAAATAAAGAAGGGATCTGATCATACCTTGATATTTTGTGATATCAATCGGAGATCCATGCTCATCTTTGTCAAGCTTTAAAGTCGTGCACATCGGTATGTTCATGGACTTAATGTCATGCATATCAAAATTTTTGAGCATTTCTAAGACATATTTATTTTGGTTTATGAAGATTCCATCTTTTGTTTGTTTAATTTGAAGGCCAAGGAAAAATATTAGTTCTCCCATCATGCTCATTTCAAATTCTTAACTCATACAATTTGAAAATTCTTCACAAAGACTAATATTTGTAGCACCAAAAATAATGTCGTCAACATAAATTTGAACGATAAGCATATCCTCATAAGTTTTTATGGAAAGTGTAGGATCCGCTTTTTCAATAGAAAACCATTTGAAAGTAAAAGTTTGCTTAAACATTCATACCAAGTTCTTGGGACTTTTTTCAAGCCGTAGAGAGTTTTTCTAAGTTTAAAAATATGATCCGAATACTTGTGATTTTGAAAATCGGGAGGTTGCTCAACAAAAACTTCTTCTTGAATAAATCCATTCAAAAATGCACTTTTCACGTATATTTCGATAAAGTGTAAAACCTTTAAAGCATGCAAATGTAAGAAGCATGTGAATGGATTCTAGCCTCGCTACGGGTGCAAATGTTTCTTCAAAATTGATACATTTTTTCTTGATTGTAACCTTGGGCCACTAACTAGCCTTGTTACGCACAATTATTTCATTTTCATCTCTTTTGTTTCGAAAGACCCATTTGGTACCAATAACGGTTTGAGGATTTGGTATGGCGACTAAGTCCCAAACATGATTTCTTTCAAATTGATTTAATTCTTCTTGCATCGCTATAATCCAAAACTCATCAAACTTGACTTCTTTAAAATTTTTAGGTTCGATTTAAGAAATAAATGCACAACTATTGAAATGATTTTTATAAGAAGTTCTAGTAGTAATACCTTCCGACGGATCACCAATAATAAGCTCCTTAGGATGGGATGGAACAAATCTCCATTCCTTTGGTAACGAGGGATTATTTTGTTCTTCGGTTTGTCTTTCCTCATTTTCTTGAGCATTTGATTTCTCCTTTTCTTCATTTGGTGTCTCCTTATTTTGGTCTTGAATTTTCATTTATTCAAAAGGAACTTCCAATCCTACATCATAACTACATTTCTCTTGATTAAAAGAGTTAGTCTCATCAAAAGTAACATGCATGGATTCTTTAACGTCTAGAGTTCGTTTGTTAAAAACTTTATAAACTTTGCTAGTTGATGAATATCCTAGGAAAATTTCAACATCGGATTTGGAGTCGAATTTTCCCAAATTATCTTTTGTATTTAATATAAAACACTTACATCCAAAAACTTTGAAATAACTAATATTTGGAATTCTATTTTTCCAGAGTTCATAACGTGTTTTAGTTTTCCTTTTGCTCACTAAAATTCTATTGATGACGTAGCAAGCGGTATTAACGGCCTCGGCCCAAAAGTACTTAGGCAAATTATTTTCATTTAACATGGTCCGAGCCATTTCTTGTAATGTGCGATTCTTCTTTTCTACTACACCATTTTGTTGAGGTGTTCTAGGAGCCGAAAAGTTATGTTCATATCCATGTTCTTTACAAAAATCATCAAAACCAACATTATCAAATTATCCACCATGGTCACTTCTAATTGTTGTAATAGAATAGCCTTTTTAATTTTCAACTTTTTTACAAAAATGTTTAAAAACTTTCAAGGCTTCTTCTTTTAAACTTATTTGAACCAAGTAAATCTTGAAAAATCGTCAACTATAACAAAGGCGTAATGTTTACCACCTAAGCTAGCCATCCTAGAAGATCCAAAAAGATCCATGTGGAGAAGTTGTAAAGATTTTGTAGTTGAAGCGTAAAGTTTAGGTTTGAAAGAATTTTTTACTTGTTTTCCAAATTGACAAGCATCACAAATTTTATCTTTTTGAAATTTTAAATTTGGCAAACCTTTTACAAAACAATTTTTAGAAATTCTTGAAAGAAGATCCATACTTACATGACCAAGTCTTCTATGCCATAGCCATGATTCTTCTTTTAAGCTAAGTAAACAATTTTCATTATTTTCAAATTCAATGTTTAAAATATAAACATCTTTACTTTGGTTTCCTATGAAAATCACCTCTTTAGATGTAGCATCCTTAATAAGGCATTTTGAAGAATCGAATTTTATGTTATAACCTTTATAACATAATTGACTAATACTTAGTAAATTATGTTTGAGGTTATCAACAAGTAGAACATTTTCAATTGAGGGGGTTGAGTGATTACCAATATTTCCAATACCAATAATTTTACCTTTGGCGTTGTCCCCGAAGGTTATATGTCCTCCGTTCTTTTCTTTGAAATTTGATAGCAAGGATCGATCTTCGGTCATATGCTTTGAATAACCGCTATCTAAGAACCATTTTTTTTTAATTTTCTTCGGTTCCTACAAGAAAATTTTAAGTTTTGATTTTTGGTACCCATACAAACTTGGGTCCTTGACAGTTAGCTTTAGTGGATTCTCGAGTCCACTTATACTTGTTTTCAAAAAATAACTTCTTTTTAGCTACACAATTAAAGGCTACATGTCCACTCTTATTACAAAAACTACATGTAGTGTTAGAAGTTTTAACAAGCATATTTTTGAGGGATTTTTGCTTTAAGGAGGGTTTATATCCTATTCCCCCTTTATTAGAAACGCATTTTTGACTACCGAGAATTAAATCAAAATTTTTCTTCCCCTCGGTGAATTTATGAATGATTTTTATTAAGTCATCCACTTTTTCTTTCAAATCAATGTTCTCTTTTACTACAAAATCATGATCAACATTTTCTTGTTGCTTTTTCAAAATTTTCTTTATTTCTTCTTTCAACAAAGAATTTTTCTTTTTAAAGATAGTATGACTTAAGTCAAGTTTTTCAAAATTTTCAAGCATTTCATCATAAGAATTGGAAAGCTCATTATAAGAATATTTTTCATCTAAACGTGTCTCGTCTTCGATTGCCATGAAGCACATAATTGTCGATTCGTTTTGACTATCATTTTCACTTTGTTCTTCATCATCACTATCATCCCATGTCGCTTGGAGTGTCTTTTTCTTGAATTTTTTCTTTTTATTTGGGCATTCGATTCTCTTGTGGCCGCGCTTATCACAATCATAGCAAATAATCTTTTTGCTTCTTTCTTCCCCTTTTTTTTCTTTCTTTTGAAATTTTTGATTGTTGCGAAAGTCTCTCCATTTCTTAACAAGAAGGACCAAATCATCGAGCTCTTCATCGCTTATGTCTTCTTTTGATGTTCCTTTTTCAATTGCCGATTTTAGTGCAATTCGTCATTTGGGAGGCTCCTTTGATTCCTCCTTGCTTTTTCTTGTTTTCTCCTTAACCTCGGCATTATTTAGCTCATAGGTCATTAATGTGCCATAGAGCTTCTCCAAACGATATGTATTTATATCCTTGATATTTTCTATCAACATTCTTATTGGGCTCCACTCCTCCGACAAGGACTTAAGCATTTTACTTACAAGTTCACCGTTAGTAAATTTATGATCATAACCTTTAAGACCATTTACAATATCGATAAAACATGTAATCATATCAACAATGGGCTTATCTTGTTTCATAAAGAAAATTTTCAAATTCTTTAACTAACAAATTTATTTTTGTTTTTTTAACCTTGCTTGAGCCAACATGAGTGATTTCAAGAGCATGTCAAATATCATATGCCGATTTACATGTGCTTATCCTATTAAATTCATTTCTATCAAGTGCACAATAAAGCAAGTTTTTAGCCTTGACATTTAAGGACAATGTTCTCTTATCTTCTTCATCATATTCTTCCATAGTTTTAGGAATAGTTTAATCCGGTCTACCATCTATTTTAATATTTTTAGTAGGAACATATGGATCAAATTCGATAACTTCCCAAATATGATAATCAATAGATTGCACATATATCATCATTCTAGCTTTCCAATAATTGTAATGTGTGTCATCAAAGAAGGGGGGTCGATTAGTGGAGTGTCCCACTAGAGTTTGAAACACTTGGTTAGCCATTACTCAAGATTGTAAAATTCTTTAAAAGTGAGAACCTAGCTTTGATACAATTGAAAGCCCGAGATTGACGAACTAAAAGGGGGGTGAATTGGTTTTTAAAAAATTTTCAAAAAATGATTCTGGATATATCTATTGCACAAATATGAAATTGAATAATGAAGGTAATGTAAAGCTAATAAGTAAAAGGGATAGAGAATGCAAACAATTTAATAGGAGGTTCAATCCAACTCAAGCGATCTTCATCCTCCATTACCAATCTCTCCGTCACGAGCAAGACCTTTTTCACTATATTGATTGATTTATGGTGCAATACAATCCTTACAATGCTTCCAATGACTTACAATCAAGGACCACCGATCCTTTTACAACCGTTGAACTTTTCGGGATTTCAACACGACCCACAATTCAATCAAAAGAAAGCTTTACAAAAAGGAATTTTCTCCCACAATAAGGATATATTCAAAGTTGAGTACAATGGAAAAAAGTAGGCTAACACTTTAATGAATGGCAATAAGTAAAGCTCAAGTGTTAGGTTTGAAAAACTTTGATCAATGATTTTCAAAAGTAAACTCAATCAAAAATTTTCCAAAAGTGAATTAATTGATAGAGATAAACAAGGAATAGAGAGTTAAAGCTTGAAAGTATCTCAATTTAATGCTCTTAGAAGTGATAATAATGAATGCAAGAGATTTGGGTATTTATAGAGTCCAAAAAGTTAAAAAATCTGAATTTGCGAACGACTTGTCTGGTCGACCGCCTCTTGTTCGGAAGACCAATATAGCCATTTTTACAGTAAAAATCAAAAGTCAGAACGGTCAAATTCTGGACCGTTGGAGGGAATCCGGTCGATCGGCTCTCTAGGCGGTTGACCGCCCCGGTAGTGCGGTCTTTTTACGTTTTGGCCTCGTTAGTTCCGATTTGAAAGTTTTGAAGTGTATGGACTTTTGGAGAATATTTTTAACTAAATTTTCATAATAAAAATATCTTTAAAGTCCATATATCATTTTTAAAAGTCATTTTCATGTTTGATCGAAAAGGTTGCATTCGAGTTATTTTAGTTAGTGCACAAAAATTGTTTTTAATACATAGCAAGATTTTGAGCTCAACTATTCTTCGCCAAATATTAAAGCATTAGTACCTTTACATTTTGCCTAAGAAATCAAATCTTTACTCCGAAGTTTACCTCGTCTTTCACACTCTTGATCTTGATCTTTCTTGGCATTTATCTCTTAAGTTTTTTGTCTCGAATAATTTGACTTGAATACATGGCTTCCACTTTTGATCTTCATTTGAAATCTAATAATACATGATTGATTTGAACATTGAACTATTATCACTAAAAATAATTTTTTAGAAATAAAAATAATCTTGTTTGTAATGATCAAAACATTGAGGATTAAGTCGAACATATGTCAATAGCGACACTGTTCAAAGAAACAATAAGATGTACGACACGTATTTTTCAAGGACGGTGGATGGTACTTCCATCACAGTTGAGTTTACAATCAAAAAGTGCGACCAAATGTTGGACAAATTGAATCGGGGTCCTTGTGTATGTACAATACTTATGGAATTGTATCTAACAGTATAGGTAAATGTTTAATACAATCAATATTAAAATATTTTTATATTAAATTTATATATAATAATTGTATGAATTGCATATCTGGGCATATGAAACTGTGTCCCTCTTAGGTACTGGATTTGCGATGTGAGTAAAGACACACTATCTCGGATGCATCATCAACGAGCATCCTGAGCAAATGGTTGTCCATCTGTCAAACAGTTATTATCTATCCCCGATGATCCTCAGGCGAGTACTAGACATTTGCGAAGTATAGTGTATATCGTTTCAAAATCTAAATATAGAATCATTAATTAGTTGAAATGTGATTACTCCCAAAGTATAACTCGAAAGTTGTAGCATAGTTTTGGGATGTCGATTCCACAGGGAGATGGACGAATTGTTTAAAGGATTTGACAAACTAGGTTTTCGTGGTTGTGAGAGGAATTTATCAATTTGAATGAAATTTAAATATCAAAGTGTGAGATTAGCGAAGCACCGAAATTCACTCTCCCGAATTGGGTCAATCAACATCATTCGTTCATACATTTTACTCAAAAATCTAAGTTCCTATAATACATTCTCACGTTAATCTATTGAAATTAGATTCAAAAGCGACCATGTACATCAAGTATAAGGCAGTAAAAAATCACACCAATGAGATTAAGGGTCCGTTTGATTGCAAAAATGGAATTGGGTGGAAAGAAAATGAATTTCATGGAATTGAATTGCTTAAAAATTGTTTCACTAGGAATTGTTAATTAATATTGTTTGATTGACATGATTTTTCACCTAAAAAATGTTGAAATAAAAGTGTCTTTTGGTGTTCATTTGACTTTATTTTTATGAAAATTGTCAATTTAAGGGTTATCCACTTCTACAATTGTTCCTAAAATTTGTTTCCATTGCACAAAAAAAAAAAATCAAAAATCATCTATCTTTTGATATTCATTTGGTTTTGTTTTATCAGAAAATTGTCAATTTACGGATATCCTCTTTTACAATTGTTTCTAAAATTTGTTTCAATATCCAAAAAAAAAAGAGCAAAAACCTAGAAAAGGAATTGCTTTTTCTCAAAAAGCTAGAAAAATCTGATGTGTCAAGGATTTGGGGAAAATCATTTCTATGGAAAAATTCTACCATCAAACAAGCTTAAAAGTGGGAAATGGAATTTAATTTTCATTTTCCATGGAAAAGAAGCGCCTATCAAACAGGGCCTAATTGAAATTGGAATTCAATGAATATTCGATCAAACTATAGAAACAGCATGACTAATTTTATGAACAATCTAAGAAGAATTAAACCATTTTCAAAACCAATTCATGAAGTAAAATCTAGATCAATTTAATTTCACTTGTAATTCTTGAATTTAAGCTTCCTAAGAACATATTCCGCTTTGATTTACTGAAATACGATTCAAGAAACAATTATATACCTCAAGCATAAAATATTAATCAAATCACATCAATAAATCAATTTAAGTTTAAATCCAATAAATAGTTTCGTCATTCAATGGGAAAAAAACATAATTGAATCCATGAACAATTTAATAAAATTTAAACAAACTTCAAAAGTATAATAAAGTGGAAATCTAAATCCTATAATTATTCGACAATGAAAATCACTTTACATGAATGAAAAGATGTCAAAATCCTGAAATCCGACCAAGATCCTTCGTGACTTCACCAAGGGTTTTAGTTCTTCATGAAATTCTTTAGCCAAAAACCAAAGAAAAGTGATATGAAGGTGAATGACTGCATCTGGGATGACTTTTTGCTTAAATTCATGGAAAATTAGGTTACCATAAGTGCTGTGAAAATCGGAAATAAAATCTCGTGCCTCGAAAGTGTTCTATACGACCGCATAGTATTAAGCATGGTAGTCGCATAGAACAAATAATTTCAGCCCTGAAGTTCCCTAAAGACTTCTATGCGACCGCATAATTCAACCATTTTCTCCGCCGAATAACTTTTAGTATTTTGACCATAACTTTCTCTCTCAATGTCTAATTGAGGTGATTCAAATTGCGTTGAAAATATAATTAAAAGGGCTACAATATCTCTTCAGATATCATCCTCCAATTCGATCATTTGACATGTTAAAAGGCGGTCCCAATGTGAGGCTGAAATCGGTGCATAACTTTTTCGATTGGGAATTGATGTATGATCATACTTTGATGATATTTCATCCCTTTACTCCTTTCCTCATCCGCTTGACCTCTAAAACTCTCGAATCTTCATCATAAGGTTAGACACAAGTTTTGAGTATTTGCACTTTAGTCCTAAAACTTTCATTTTCTTCCACTTTGGACCTTTTTCGCTATTTTCTTCTAACTTCCATATTTTCTATCAAAATGCAACCTGAATCAAAACATAAGTATAATGAGTGCATTTTGGTATCAAATAATCACATGAATGCAATAATTAAGAGGGAGAAATATTAAATTTTACACTCTTATCAAAATGTCAATATGTTAGTTTGAAGTCTTAACTGAGTCGATGCCATCGACGGAGGAGGGTCGAGTTTTGTGCATGAATTAGCCATTCTACATACTCAAGATAATCAGATATCCAATTTCATCCTGTATCGAGATTGGTTATGTGGATTGAATATAATTTATTGATTGCCGTTTTGTACGAGTTAGTCTATTTTAATTAAATTAATAATTTTTAATGTTGTTATTTTTGTAAGAGCGTGGTTCAGTTGATCGATGATCACCTTCGCCCTAGTTATACTTCACTGATGGGACCAAGTTCGTCGCGGGGATTACTTCCATCGATGGAATTTCCTTCTCTCCCATCCAGTCACCTTCCGCGTGGATTCTACTATATATGTGTACAACTTCGATCATTTCCATCTGACACAGGGTCAGCTTGAGCTTAACATGGAATCAGTGGTTGTGATCGTTCCTTTGATGGCTAGACGAGTGAGATGATTGTGCAAGACGGACTAGCCATTGTGCGGAGCATGACGATTGCTAGACAGTTGAGATCGTAAGTATTTATATTTTTTTTATTTGAAAACTTAGTTTTTAGTAGTACGGTACCAAACTAACACATTATTATTTTATTGCAGAGGCGATTGTGACATGTTCACAATAAAGTATATTGAATTTTTTAGTATAGCACATAAGATTGATACAAAATTGGAGGAATAAATTAGCATGCGATTTATATGAATTCAATTGTGATCCGTAAATATTGTATATTTAATTATGAAATATTTGTAAATATTATAAAAAAATGTAAATATTGTATATTTAATTGTTTATTTAGTCGTGAAATAACCCTCGATGAACATCGTTAATGATGTTCATAAGTCTGTAGATCATCCATGGCTCTTGAAATTTCTACATTATTTGTTGACCAATATATCATGATCAGGCTTACCTATGGTCATTTCTACAAAATTCTACTTTGTAAATATGTTCGGTGTATATTACGAACTACAAATAACTCATTCATGTCCATCTTCATCGCTTGCAAACACCAATGGCAACTACCGTCGATGCAGATAATCGTCAACAATGATTTGTTTGATTTTTTTACTTTGAACTATTTCGATACCATTTTGTGTACAGCTTTCAGAAAATCTTTCTTTGTTTCAAATAGTTGTTCGATATTGAAATCCTTATTATCGGGAACCACACGCGAACAATTAGATGACGGTCTACTCAATCCAGCCCTTGAGCTCCCACCCTACTCATGTCCCTGATGGGATAAAACAATCAAATCCTTATTTGTAAATTTATTTTCATTATCATTGTCGTGTAATAACCATATCACGATGAGGAACAACTGTCTTGAAAAATAATTACATCATCCTCATGAACTATATCATTGTGTTCAATAAACAATAAACATTGTGATCTCCTCCATCCGAATTTTCATGTTCATCTTTGACATCATCATTCCTCACTAAAGCTATGCGCCGAAGAGTCGTGTGTATTTTGTTCAATTCAAATTGTTAATTCACTTCGGTATCAGAAACAACATTCATAGGTGGAATCGAAATAGATAGGTGCTTGTTGAATTGAAATCTTAGTTCTGTATTGTACTAAGAGGGATCGACTTTCAGCTTATTTTATAAATTATGGTACATTTCGCATATAATGTACTTGATGTTGTGGAAATCGGAATACCATCATGTATCACTTATTCATTTTCATACCCAGCGAGTTTTTTCATCCAATTCAAAATCATCAAAATAACAAATTGAGATTACAATCATATATGCACAACGAAAAAATATTAATTATAAGCAAAAATAGTCAAAAAAATTGGCCCAACCATTGGGCAACAAAATTTTATTCAAGAAAGTCGGACTGGCTGTTAACAGCCAGTTGTTAAGGCTGGCTAGAATCATTGCCATGAATGTTGTCTAAAAGAATATACATGGAGAAGAATTTCTTTATTGTTTATGCTTAAAAAATTATATTAAAAAATTTATCTACAAGTTAATCTATGTCGAAATAAGATTTGTCGGTTAAAAACGTATATTGATTTAACGAAAATGAAATTAAATATACGTAAATAAACTTACCGATTTTAAGTAATAGATACAAAAAAAAATATTTAATTGTTCAGCATTTGATAAATTTCTGAGATTTTGATATTGACGCTGATGAAAAATGAGTAAATTTTTAATTGTATTAGAATAAACAAATAAGTTTGATTTTTACTTGTTAACTAAAATAGTAGTATTGTCTTTTAAATAAAATAATATTTTGTAAGTGTATGTTTATTTAAGGGTATCTCTATCTTTTAACATTCAAAATGCCATTGTGGAAATATGCAATTGATGAAAATTCAAAATGACATAGCCAAACTTGAAAGGGATACTTTAAAAAAAAAAAAAGCGTGGTCAAACCATCCAATTTTCATTTTGACTTTTTAACAATTGAATGTTTGCACAATGCTTTTAGGATGGTAAAAGACAAAAATATCCTTAAATATATTACACAATTACAAAATATTATTTTGTTTAAATGACAATACTACCTTTTTAGTTAATAAGCGAAAATCAAATACTTCCTACTTAAAATTTCAAAATTAACTATCTATTTATTCTAATACAGATAAAAACTCTCTCGTCTTTATTTTCTTCAACTTCAAAATCTCATAAATTTATCGAACGCTGAAGAGAAAAATATTTGTTATATCAGTTACTTCTAATCAATAAATATATTTACGTACATTAAGTTTCGTTTTGGTTAAATTGATTTATGTTTTTAATCGACGAATCTTATTTCGACATAGATTAACACGTAGATAATTTTTTTAACAGATATAGAATTTTAAGCATGAATAAGAAAAAATTATCTGCATAATGAATTCTTTCAAATCAAGACACAAAGCAATAGGCTATGTTACAGTCGACCGTAATGGACGGTCATTACGACTGGCTAGGTCAGCTGTTAATAGTCGGCCCAATCATCTGTAATTTTTTATTTATAAATTTCTATTGCCATAGTGATTGAACCAAATTTCTAACTATTTTTTCTTATAATTAAAAATTATGTTTCGTTATGCAGATTGGTTGTAATCTCAATTTGTTACTTTGGTGATTTCGAATTGGATGAAATGGATCAATGTGTATGAAAATGGACGAGTGATATACGTGGTGGTATTCCAATTTTCATAACAGAGAGTACATGGTATGCAGGAATGTACCATAACTTATGAAACAAGCTAAATATCGATCTCTCTCATTATGATATGGAACTGAGATTTCTACTCAACGAGCATTCATCCATTTCGATTCCACCTATAAAGGTTACTTCTAATGCTAACTCCTTTTTGTGTGACTTTAGTGAAGAAGAATGTCGTCGAAAGTTAACATGAAGATTTGAATGGAATGAACGATAATGCCAATAATTTTTTGGACACAATGAAAATAACTCGCGAAGATGATATGGTTATTCCCGAGACAGTTGCTCATCGTCATGATCTCGTTGTTACATAGAATTTCGTCGGTAATTCATGACAAGGAAATTGAAATTGAATTTACAAATTAGGATTTGATTGATTTATCTCATCAGAGACATAAATGCGTTGGGAGGTTGGGGGCTAAATCGAGTAGACCGTCATCAAATTATTCGTGTGTGGTTCTCAATTATGAGGATTTGCATATTGAACAACTGTTTGAAGCAAAGAAAGATTTGTAGGAAGGTGTGCACATGATGTTATTAAAATACAACTTTAAGTTCTAGGTAAAGAAATCGAACAAGTCATTATTAACGATTGCCTTCGCCAACTACAGTTGTCGTTGGCGCTTGTGAGTGACTAAAATGGACATGTATGAGTTATTTGTGCTTCACAAGATACAAGGGGAATGTACTAGTAAAGTGGGAATTCGTCTGAACGATCACAGGCAAACTTGAGCATGGTTTATTGGTTGACAGAAAATACACAAGTATCAGGATCTACGAATGATTTAGAAACCTTCGAACATCATTAATGATGTCCATTGAGAGTACGAAGTGGTCATGAGCTACCAGAAGGTTTGGAAGGTCAAAGAATGCACGTTGGAGGATTTAATGGGCTCGACCGAGGTGAGATACGCTAAATTGACCAATTATTACCATAACATGAGAACAACTAAACCTGGCTCAACATTTTTTATTGAGACATAGGCGAGAATTGCTTTAAATTTTTCTTCGTAGGTCTTAGACAAAGCATTCAGGGATTTTGAAATGCGATTTGACCTATAATTCTAATCGATGATGCAACTTTGAACGTTAGATATCGAGGGAAGTTGATTATTGCCACATATCAAAATGCCAACATCCAAATTTACACTCTTGCATTCGGCATTGTTGATAGCGAAAATGGTGTGTTGGCTTTTTTACAAAGGTGATGGACGTGATCGGAGAAGTAGAGGACATTGACTTTGTAACTAATCAGGGACTATTTATAATAAATGCTATCGCTAAAAGTTTTTCCCGAGGCATATCATGGGTATTGCATTTATCATATACAAGATAATATAAAGATTAGGTATCGAAACAAAGGCATCGTTTCATTATTCAAAAAAACGACCAAAGCTTACATATTGAGGAAGTTAATAAGTTCATAGTCGAAATAAGAAGTAAATTATTCCTAACATGGGATTATCTAACAAAAATGGGGATCGAGAATTAGGCGCGGTCATATTTTTTAGGATGTCGACACAATATGATGATGCCAAATAATGTGGAGTCTCTCTATGTATTATTCAAGAAAGATTGAGAGTTGCCAATTCTTGTAATAATTAAGAACATTCGTGACAAAGCGATAATAGTGGTTTGACAATTAACGTAAAAAATCACAGAGTTACACGAGCGTGCTAGCCTCAGCTCAAAAGGATAAACTCTTCAAGGCTGCAGAAATTGTGAGAAAGTTGAATGTGGAACCATTGGATGAATTGCTCTTCTTCGTGAAATGTGACATAATACAGTATACATGGTAGACTTGATTGATAACAGATGTAGTTCTAGTTGATTTCAGTTGAGGAGTTATCCATGTCAGCATGCATCATGGTGACTATATATCGAAACTTTGCAGCAAGAACATTATGATCTTCTTATTACATAACTAATTCTTGGAGAGCAACATATGCTGAGATTATGTTTCCTCTACCAAATGAAGTCAAGTGGAAAGTTCCTGACCATATTCTCCCACTTAATACATTATTACCGCCCAAAGTTAAACCGCGTAGTCCTAAACATCCACGTACATCTATAATACCATTAATCAGAGAGTTTCTTCGACCGAGTAGGTGTGATAGGTGCAGAGCAATATAGCATACTCGTCAATTTTCTACAAGCCAAATTTTTCTAAATGACAATTGGACCGATATGTAATGATGTCGCTGTTAAATGAACAATATTTAAATAAACAAAATTATTTCGTGTAATGATGTGGCTGTTCAAAATTATTTTGTAATTAAATATACAATTTTTATATAAATTTTGCAATATGTACAATAATTTCATAATTAAATAAACAATTAAATGTACAATGTTTACATACGTTTTACAATATTTACAATTATTTCGTAATTACAAAAATTCAATATACAATATTTACGGATCACAATTAAATTTATATAAATCACAAGCTAACTTATTCCTCCAAATTTGTATCCATGATTGGTTGATTGCATCAACGTTATATGCTATACTCAAAAATTCAATATACTTATGACGAACATACTACAATCTCCCTTACAATTGAACAATAATGTGCTAATTCGGTATTGTGTAGCTAAAAACTAAGTTTTTAAGTTAAAAAAAAATTCACACATACGATATGGACTGTCTTGCCGTCATCATATCCCACGTGATGGCTAATCTGTTCTGCACATTCAACCTCGTTCATCTAACCATTAGAGGAACGATCACAGCCACCAGATTCAGGTTTTGCTCGAGTTGATCCTATGTTAGATATGAATGATTTGGGTCGTACATATATATAATCGAGTAAGCGAAGATAATCTCCACGACAATGTAGTGATGATCATGATCATTGAAATGTACATATGTGTATAACCCTTCCATGACTTTTTCTTGACACTCAACAACATCCCTATGACCCAGTCAGGCATATATTAGGCCATCATGTACTCATTGCCCATAAGTTGGAAGGACTAATACTCAATGGTAATGGTACATACGAACTCGATATTTCAATATAACTCGGCCAGGAATGTCAAATAATTTTGAATATCTTTGAACTCGATCATATAACAAGTCTATGGTCAGGTCGATGTGCTACATAAGAAAACATCAATAAAAAAATAGTAAATTATTTCATTTAATAAACAAAAAAATATGTATACCTAAAAAATAACAACAAGATTATTTCACTTACATCGTCGATGAGCCAGCTCCCAAAGTGGTGATGTCATAAAACCATTTGTAAGCATTCGAGAACGTTCTTTGAGCTATCATGCAACTAGCTCTGAAAAAGAAACAGAGAAAATGTTAAAAGAAGTATATATGAGTTAGCGTAGCGTACTTTACTAAAATCATACAATACTTACCTGGGCAAAATTATACTCCATTCCATCTTGAATGCTTTCCACTTGGTATGGTCCACCTCTCGAAATATATTAAGGTACATCCTATCGACGAACCTCTCATCTTCACCTCGATCTTGAAAGGAGAAACGACGTATTGTGACGACAATCTCGACCTCTTATTGACCACCTGCTCTGGTACGTCGATAACAAGCTTTTTACCCTCAATCACGATGGGCATCCTCTCCTCTTCCACTTCGGAGATCACCACCTCCTCTACCCCCACTACCTCCTAGGCCAAGGGAACGATCACCTCCTCGAGGTTGCTACCTCCTCCTTTACCTTTCTTGTCCCCATTAGAGCCACTCCCTCCATCCTTCCCTCCTCCGTCACCTCTCTCGTCCCCATCGAGACTACCCCCTCCGACTTCATAGATAACAAAAATGATTCTAATGCATCATCTCGTCAATGATACATTCGAGGGCAGCGTGTCTCTTCACACTTTACAAATTGGCTATCAAAAAGGGGGACAATCTCATATACCTAAATCTGCAACACATACAATTATTATGTATAAAGTTAGTATAAAAAATATTTTAACGTTAATTATGTTAAATATTTACCTACACTATTAGGGTCAATCCATAAGTATCGTACTTACACACAGACCCCTT
This sequence comes from Olea europaea var. sylvestris, assembly GCF_002742605.1. NCBI lineage: Eukaryota > Viridiplantae > Streptophyta > Magnoliopsida > Lamiales > Oleaceae > Olea > Olea europaea. The sequence continues at coordinate 4,784,559 of NC_036243.1, read as the reverse complement.
GGACTTCGAGTGTGATTCGGTAAAGGCATGTACAGTGTCCTAAAAACATCTCCAACCCTATGGATAGTTGTTGAAGGAATTGATACCATCAACGATCTCCAGATAGAAGAGGTCAATCGCAATCTTCTTGTGATGATACTATACCACACTTTCAAGGATGTATACCACTTTAGACTGTCTAACATCTGGTTGCACTCCCTGATTGTGCAAATTAGCTACGGTAGAAGCACCATCCCGTCCCTAGAAATAAGCGTTGTGTAGCCTATTACTTCTCTATGTACAGTCATGAGCTGCTTCATCCCCCGTTATCTTTAGTCCATTTGTCAGGTCAAACTCAAATAGAAAAAAAGTAGCGACCTTGCCCCCTAAGGTCGAAGTAAATGGCGTCGTCATCGACTGGCCTAAGCAGTTGACATGGTAGTGCATCAATAATCTGCTTAGAGTACTATACTTTCCTCAATTGATACAGGGGCTAGAGAAAAGGATTAGCGTAAAATATTCACGTGCTGATCATTCAGTAGCTCCAATATAATAGTGAAATTGTCAAAGTTACTATTTAAAGTAGCTTTTCAGGATATCTGTCTCAATTCTGTGTCTAGATGGTATTCCATTCTGGAAAGATTCAAATATTAAAACATTGACCAAGAAATAATGGAATAAAGCATAGACTCAGAAAATTAAACGAACAAAATTGTAACTACTATACATAAGACGTAGATTTACTTTAACCGATACTAATAAAAAAGTTATTATAAAGTTCTTTAATTAAAATTGAAAATTAAAAATAAATATTATTTATTTAAAATTAAAAAAATTACGTTTTATCATAAAACGAAAAAAATTAAAAACATAAAGAAAAAAAGAATGAAAAAAAGAAAAAGAAAAAACAAATGATGAAAAAAGGGGAAAAAAGGAAAGAAGGAAAAAGAATAAAGGGAAAAACAAAAGAAAAAAGGAAGAAAATGAAATAAAAAAGGAAAAAGAGAAAAACAGAGGAAAAAATAGGAAAATAAAGGAAAAAGAAAAGAAGAGTGGGCCTATTTTAAACAAAAGGCTTACAAAACTAAAAAAATGGATAAAAAAGAAAGAAGGGGAAAAAAGGGCCGACTTTTCGACCTAAATGAGCTAGGCCGAACAGTCGACCCATTTAAAAAATAAATAAATAAATAAATTGGCTGACTTTACTCGGCAAAAATGGAGAGAAATAGTCATTTCCAGCAAGACTAACCACTTTTTTGTCCAAAAATCAATCATAAACCAATAATCTATCAAATAATGAAGAATAAACATTATAAATAACAATTTAAATCACAAATTCACAAGATATGCAAAATGAAAAATCATTCTCTAAATCTCACAAAAAAACTAAAATTATTGAAGATAATAATCGAGTTTTATGGTTGTCGATGTTGGGTAGACTGTAGGGAAGGTAATTCTCGATCTGATTTGACTGTGTGAAATTTTCTTCTTTTTTTTCCCTTTTTTCTTGCCTCTCTTTCTTCAATTGAAGATGAGGGCAAAATTTACAAATAATCACTTTTTTCACTATTTCAATTTTTACTTTTATTTTTTTGATGGTCAAAGGTCATTGTGAAAATATGATCGGACCAACCAACCATTTTCATATATTTCCTCAACTTAAAATACCCCCCCATCAAACTATAATAATTGCTTCTGTCCTTTCATGTTCCTTTGATTCAACATATACTATTATTCAAGTAATTATAGCTCAAAACCAAATGTGGCAGAAAGAACCCGAGCTTCACCACAAAAGGCAACGTAAACTTATGCTGGACACAAATTGATTAAATCAAAAGTATTTTTTAACAAAAGTATTAATAAATGCTTTAAAATAATGAGCTAAATATAGACTTATTTATTAAAGCAACAATTTAAAATTTAAATAGTAAATACAATTCTGTTAACTTTTGCTCTTTTCATATTTTCATGTTTTCATCGGTCACCATATTATTTTCTACACATAAAGGATATTAGTTCGAGCATTTTTCTATGTGTAAAACAAAAAGAAAGACGTAAGCCGGCGAGATGGCGCTGCCGTCCGTGCTGGCTCCGTCGGAATCTACGGGTTGGGCAAGTAGAGGGCATCACCAGCTGTGAAGTAAAGAGTAGGGAAGATGATTGGGAAGACGGGTGTTTTGGGGATTTTATTTTTTTTTTAATTGTGGGCCTTTATTTAGTTGGGCCTTCTTAGAAAAAACATTAGGCCCATCAATTACAAACTGAATTAATGTGGATGTTGTCTCAGCTACATACGCATTTGCAAACACACAAGCAAACCAGAGTTACCAAACCCTATCTGATTCTAAGCTCCCTCCATCGCGTAGGCCAACGACGCACTGCCAGCTTGATACTTGTAACCTGCTGTCGTTAATGACTGTGACTGTGAGCCTCTCTTCATTTTCCTTGTGTATCGAAACAATTTTTCATAATTTGTTTATGCAAGAGAAATTAAAAATCAAAGTCTTGAGCCTTAATTTTCTCTCTCTAGAAATGTAAAAGAAGACATAGGCCATGTTTGATTGGCCATTATTTTTCATGGAAAATGGAATTCAAATTCCAACTTTCACTTTTTAGTTGTTTGATAGCATATATTTTTTCTATGGAATTAATTTTCTTGCAAAGTGGGCATTTTCTTGATTTTCTAGGTAGGCTGTCGATTTTTTTTATTTTTTATTTTTTTGGGCAATGAAAACGAGTTTTATCCCTATTTGTAAAAAAAAAAAAAAAAATCCTTTAATAACAATTTCCATGTAAAATAAAGTTAAACGAACACCAAAAGATAGATGATTTTCTTTATTTTTTTATTTTTTTTGTACAATGAAAACAAATTCTATCCTCGATATCAGTAAATTCTATCACTTTAATTGACAATTTTCATATTAAAAAAAGCCAAATGAATACAAATATATATATACACACACACACACACACTTTTATTTCAACAATTTTTACATGAAAAATTATACCAATCAAACACAGTAATTGACAATTATGTCAGTAAAATAATTTCTAAGCAATTCAATTTTCTGAATTTATTTTCTTTCCATCCAAATTTTATCTTTACAATTAAATGTCTTAGAATTAATTTGAATAGAGAATTTTGAATGAATTTCTCTCTCTGTTTTCTCCTTTTCAATTCTTCAATTTCAATGCACAAAGAGATAAAAAGAAACGGACAAGTGAGTGGGAGTTGATGACACGATTTAACATAAAAAATTAATATTAATAATTATAGTGGTATTATTTAATATTTTTAATTTTTAATTTCAATGCACAAAGAGATAAAACGAAACGGACACGTGAGTGGGACTTGATGACACAGTTTAACATATAAATTAATATAATAATTATAGTGGTACTATTTAATATTTTTAATTTTTAATTGGGATAAAGATGATGAATAAAATAATAAATATACAGCAGTAAAGTCAAATTTATTTGATGCTCTTATGTTATCCTATAATAAATCTTCGGATGGATCCCTATGTCTGGTGTAAAATGGTAATATTGGGACTTCTATTGTTGTTATTTATGTAGGGACATGGAAAAGGAAGCATAGAAGGAAAAGGAAAATGGTTTTGTTGTGCAATGTTGATGGCTTGATGAAGTTTAACTGTAAAATTGTGTGAATCTTCTCTTGAATTTCTTTAGATGGGTTTGCCACAAAATTTTGGATGTATCCATTTATTTGGGCATAAGCTGATATGTTCAATGTAATATTCATTAAGAAATTTTTAATGTTATCTAATTAAAATATTAATAAATAATTCGTAATTGAGGCGTTGATGGTCAAAGATCAACGATCATCCTAACTCACTTAAATTTCTGAATCCGTCACTGTGTGAATTAGTTATGTCAAGTGCATGCAACTCTGAAATTAAGAGTGAATCACTATGACTACTTTTAATGATTTTAATGTTTTATATTTTTATTATTATTCTCGATAGTACGAAATTAAGCTTTCGATGCATAACATACAAGGAGTTGGATTTGTAATATATTTTAGGCTTTGCATCCATCTTTAGCCATGGTTCGGGAGTGTTTGATAGTCATTTTTATGTAAAAATGCATTTTAGAATGTGAGGTTAAAAAATAAGGAAATTTTTTTTATTTACTTGTAATATTATTTTAATAAAGAATGTGTGGTTAAAAAAAAGAGAAAAATGCATTTTGAAAAAAAGGTACCAAATGGGAACTTCATAATAATTGAATCGTATACTTTAAACTTAAATTTTCACATTTGTTTAAGATGAATTTTGTGAGCGTCAATTACTTGATCAAAAATTCAATCTACACGTTAAAAGTACAACGTAAAATTTGAACAAAATTACCTACTCATCCCTATAGTAATTTAGCTCCTGTGTTTACAACCATTAAAAAAATAAATAAATAAACTCATTTTCAACCACACATTCTTACGACATATATATATATATCCTCACTTGTCAATCTATTGACCTCGACGAAGACCCTGGGCGCTACCGTCATGATTTATCATCAAGTGACTAAAGAATCGGAACCGAAAACATATTTGGGGACCTATTTTTATATGTATTTTCGTTCAATGTATTTTGGGTACTAACTTCGTGCTACGTCACATCACTCATTTAGTAATCTTAGCCGAGAATACATACATAAGGTGACGTCGTTTTAGATGCATGCACAACCACAAATTTTGTGTACTTAACGTTAACTACTGGACTGGACAGCTCTATTTTCGCAACTTTTTCTCAGTTCACAAACCTGTCCTACTTTCTGAAATAAAATTACAAATAAATTTTGCAGAAATGGAATACTAGAAATACTTTTACTGAATCACTTATTGAACTGGAGATTTTCGATCTACCATCTGCGATTTGCATGTAAGTTTTCGTGAATTTTTGCTTACGTTGTTGAATTTTTCCTCAATCTAAATTTTTGGTTAAAATTAGTTTTGTATCATATTGTTCGATTCAAATTAAAATAATTGACTATTTCTCTGTTATTTTCCATATTGAATGCCAGAATCTTCTTTTAGCGTTTGTTTAATTTATCTGTATGTTTGTTGTTAACTTGATAATCTTAGATGAGCAAAAGAAGTTCGTTTTAAAAAATTTTGGAAGAAGAGTTGACAATAAAGATATATGAATAATAGGCTATAAATTTATTTTCCATTAGCAGTACATTTCCTTGAGGAGTACGTAACTATAGGGGTTGGGTCTGGTTATTTTCTAGTCTGGCCCAAAGCCTAATACAATAATAATGAGAACAATACATAATTCTTACATATAAGAATCACATTTCAAAATTAACAAACTTTATCCCCACCACTCCACACCCCCCCACCACCATAGATGTGGTTGCTACGATGATGTGTTGTCGCTACTGCAGTGCGACATCGTCGTTGTAGTGCGGAGTGAAAGGCGTTGCAAAAACAACTTCTGTACAATGCTCACACCCACTGTGATGTTGTTACAAGAGGTGAATGATAGGGCAACGCTGCTGCTATCGAAGATTTGTTGGTTTTGTGAGTTTTGTAGGTCCAATTTGGGAAGATTTGGTCACAATCTGGTGCCAAAAAATTTAGGTTGAATTTTGTTAGTTGTGTGCAGTTGGTGGTGGTAATGCAAGCTGTAATGGTCGTGATCAAGGTTGTGCAATTTTTGGGAGCACGATAGTGGTGCTGATTTTGGGCGATGGTGATTTTGGGCATGAGCGCAGTTGTTGATGGTGGAAAATCTACAACTTTAGGTATCGAGACTTTTGGGGTAGTTAGTGGCGGTGGATGTGATGTTAACTACGGTGATGAGGTGGTTGTAATGTTGACGGCGCTAGTAAGGTGGTGGTGATTTTGGTGGTAATGGTCGTCGGCGACGATGGTGGTAGTGGCAGTGATTGTGGTTGGGATGTCGTGTTTGTGACCAATTATTTGATTTATCGTGACCAATAAATTGGATATTTTGTGATCAATAAATAATATTTAACCAATAAAATTGATCAATAAATTATATATTATCTAAAAAATTGGGATGTGACTTATAAAATTTGTGATTTTTTATCAATAAATAAATCTTGACCTACATATATTATTTTTTATTTGTGACCGATAAATAAAGTATTAATTATAAAATTTTTGGTTCNTCTTCTCTTGAATTTCTTTAGATGGGTTTGCCACAAAATTTTGGATGTATCCATTTATTTGGGCATAAGCTGATATGTTCAATATAATATTCATTAAAGAATTTTTAATTTTATCTAATTGAAATATTAATTAATAATTCGTAATTGAGGCATTGATGGTCAAATATCAACGATCATCCTAACTCACTTAAATTCTTGGATCTATCACTGTGTAAGTTATGTCAAGTGCATGCAACTTTGAAATTAAGAGTGAATCACTATGACCACTTTTAATGATTTTAATGTTTTATATTTTTATTATTATTATTCTCGACAGTACGAAATTAAGCTTTCAATGCATAACACATAAGGAGTGGGATTTGTAATATATTTTAGGCTTTGCATCCATCTTTAGTCTTGGTTCATAGTAATCGAATCGTATACTTCAAACTTAAAATTTCACATTTGTATAAGATGAATTTTGTGAGCGTCAATTACTTGATCAAAAATTCAGTCAACACGTTAAAAGTACAACGTAAAATTTGAACAAAATTACCTACTCATCCCTATAATAATTTAGCTCCCGTTTTACAACCATTAAAAACAAAAATTAACTCATTTTCAACTACATATTCTCACAATAAAATATATATATCATGTGATATCCTAACTTGTCAATCTATTGACCTCGACGAAGACCCTGGGCGCTACCATCATGATTTATCATCAAGTGACTAAGAATCGGAATCGAAAACAAATTTGGGGACCTATTTTCATATGTTTTTTCGTTCAATGTATTTTGGGTACTAACTTCGTGCTACGTCACATCACTCATTTAGTAATCTTAGCCGAGAATACATACATAAGGTGCCGTCGTTTTTGATGCATGCACAACCACAAATTATGTGTCCTTAACGTTAACTACTGGACTGGACAGCTCTATTTTCGCAAATTTTTCTCAGTTCACAAACCTGTCCTACTTTCTGAAATAAAATTAAAAATAAATTTTGCAGAAGTGGAATGCTGGAAATACTTTCATCGAATCACTTATTGAACTGGAGATTTTCAATCTGTCATCTGCGATTTGCATGTAAGTTTTTCGTGAATTTTTGCTTATGTTGTTGAATTTTTCCTCTATTTAAATTTTTGGTTAAAATTAGTTTTATATCGTTTTGTTTGATTTCAAATTAAAATAATTGATTATTTCTCTGTTATTTTCCATATTGAATGCCAGAATCTTCTTTTAGCGTTTGTTTAATTTATCTGTATGTCTGTTGTTAACTTGATAATCTTAGATGAGCAAAAGAAGTTCGTTTTGAAAATTTTTGGAAGAAGAGTTGACAATAAAGATATATGAATAATAGGCTATAAATTGATTTTCCATTAGCATTACATTTCCTTGAGGAGTACGTAACTATAGGGGTTGGGTCCGGTTATTTTCTAGTATGGCCCAAAGCCTAATACAATAATAATGAGAACAATACATAATTCTTACATATAAGAATCATATTTCAAAACTAACAAACTTTATTCCCACCACTCCACACCCCCCACCACCATAGATGTCGTTGCTACGATGATGTGTTGTCGCTACTGCAGTGCGACATCGTCGTTGTAGTGCAGAGTGAAAGGCATTGCAAAAACAACTACTGTACAATGCTCACACCCACTGCGATGTTGTTACAAGAGGTGAATGATAGGGTAGCGCTGCTGCTGTCGGAGATTTGTTGGTTTTGTGAGTTTTGTAGGTCCGATTTGGGAAGATTTGGTCACGATCTGGTGCCAAAAAATTTGGGTTGAATTTTGTTAGTTGTGTGCAGTTGGTGGTGGTAATGCAAGCTGTAATGGTCATGATCAAGGCTGTGCAATTTTTGGGAGCACGATAGTGGTGCTGATTTTGGGCGACGGTGATTTGGGGCATGAGCGCAGTTGTTGATGGTGGAAAATCTACAGCTTTAGGTATCGAGGCTTTTGGGGTAGTTAGTGGTGGTGGATGTGATGTTAACTACGGTGGTGAGGTGGTTGTAATGTTGACGGTGCTAGTAAGGTGGTGGTAATGGTCGTCGGCGACGATGGTGGCAGTGGCAGTGATTGTGGTTGGGATGTCATGTTTGTGACCAATTATTTGATTTATCGTGACCGATAAATTAGTTAATTTGTGATCAATTATTTGAAATTGCGATAAATAAATTGGATATTTTGTGATCAATAAATAATATTTAACCAATAAAATTGATCAATAAATTATATATTATCTAAAAAATTGGGATGTGACTTATAAAATTTGTGATTTTTGATCAATAAATAAATCTTGACCTACATATATTATTTTTTATTTGTGACCGATAAATAAAGTATTAATTATAAAATTTTTGGTTCGTGATTGAAAAATAATTTGTAACAAATTCATTCGATAATTTGTAACCAAATAGTATAAGACCTTAATATATTTAATTAATAAACTATACTTTAATTAATTTATTTATAAATAAAATTTAGTTAATATCTAATTTTTGAAAGTTAAAAATCTTGTTTTTTAATTTTGAAATTGGTCATACTTAATCTCTTAAATATAAAATTTTCCTGCTAACTAATTATGCTGAAAAGCCCAAAAATTAAAGATTTCATCAACGAAAGAATAAGATTATTTTCAAGAAAGGACCAAAAAATTCACCATTATCGTTAGGAAGAATAACAAACATCATTCTAGTACCAAAACTTGTGAATTCTGCCCCCGGGACACATCCCAACTGGTAAAGGATGGAGTTCTTCAAGGCGGGCAGTTCAGAGGTCACGAATTCGATTCATGGGGCTCTTGGAAGGCAGGATATTTCATAGAAGGCAGGAGTTCTCTTGGAAGGTAAGACGCATACATGGGTTTGACTCGCTCGACATTTTGACAGTTCAGTTGGAAGGGCTCTTGGACCCTGGCCAGTTTGGGGCACAACCCGCGATTTACCTAGTCTACGTAAAGAGGAGTTGGATCGTAGGCTTCAAGATTAGTCGCTGTAAATGGGTATAAAAAAAAAAAAAAAACTTGTGAATTCTACAGAGAAAATCACTTTCTCGAGCTCATAGAATTTGACATCTTCCTCTACAATAATGACAAAAGTTTCAAATAGTAAAATGATAAAAACATGAAAATCGTAGACCCAATGGTCTACACTAAATTTGGTGTAATTTGATGTAACCTCTCCAATGATTATACAAAATTTGGTATAAGTAGATCATTAGAGATAAATTTACATTAAATTCTACGCCAAATTTCATTTTGAATTCATTTAATTACAAATTGAATTATTACAAAAATAGTTAAACTAGAAATTATATTTAATAAACTAAAATATTGCATTTATCAATAAATTGAAAAAAAAAATGGCCTTGAGAAGAAAATAAAATTGATTAGAAATTTAATTTATTGTTGAAATAATTATTACTTATTAATTGATTAGAATTTAAAATAAATGTTAAATGATAATAACCTTCACATTAAAATAATTATAAATCAATTAAAATCTATTAAAACTAACATATTAAAGAGGGACATAGAGGGAAGAAACAATTTTTTTGTAAAGTGGAAAGAAAGGCAAAATGGGGTTATTAAAAAGTTTTATATTTGGTGTAAATTAATAGTGTTATACCGAATTACGCTATTTAGGGTTGTATTGTCACACCAAATTTGGTGTTTCCCTCAATGGAGACGCCCTGAGAATTTTTATTATTTTTTTTCACAAATTTTGTCAATCAATGATTTTCACTTTGTAAAGTGAGAACACTAAACTCTGTTTGACAATCATTATTTTTAAACTTTTTTTCGACGTACTTATTTTTAATTAATATTCACAAAATAAAATATTTTCCATGTAATCCCAAAATTTTCTCTACTTTTTAACAAAATATTCTCCTAAAAAATACTGTTTAAAACTTTGTTTTCCACAATTGATAGTTGTCTAACAGGGGCTAATTGAGACCTTGCTGATTCAACGATAAATGAATATTATAACATAAAATCTTGTTGTATATGAAATTAATGCAATAAAGCCATGAGTACCAAAATAATAATAATAATAATAATTAATATATATATATATATATTTATTTATTTATTTATTTATTTATTTATTTAAACTTGTACCAATGCTGATGTGGCAAAATACGATTAGACTGTTTTTTTGTTTTCTCCAATCTTCTAATGATATTGCGTCATGTATTCTTTGTATTATTTTAAAAAATTCTATACTTGTAGCATGATTGAAATTAATAACCAAGACTTACTACAATTGACAATAGTTTGGGACCAATAATGCAATTTTCCTTTACTTACAAACGTTTTATTTCAAAGATAGTTGGGCATATTGCATTTTTATAAACGAAAAACCATATTATCTTTCATAATGACTTATTTATTCAGGAATGAAAAATATTATATATCTTAAAGCATATATAAATGTTATCTATCAACTTTTACCTTTTTATAAACATTTTTATACTGACTTTCATGAATCGGTTTTGCTAGTGGTACATTGAGGTGTACCTAATGATGTACACCCCCGCTCACATGGATGATGGATCTCTTTTCTTTCACATGAGTTTCACACCCATGTGAGTGGGGTGTACACAATTCGTTACACCCCATTATATATCACTAGACAAATTCTTCATAAATTTCAACCCATCGACAAAAATTTCCTAATCCATAGATTCTATCCCAAACTCCCTACTCTCCCTAATCTATGTTTTCCATAACGTTGCTTAAAAGTATTGTAATATATTATTATTTAATAATGCTGTTTCAATGCTTTGGTCTTTCTACTAACGATATATCTTGTAAAGCAAATTATACTTACTCGAGAAATATGTTGAACAAAATAATTATTTTATCATTCCGATTTTATCTTTGTTTTTTATTCATATTTTTCTTTTAGATGAATAATTAACGTTGTTATCCATAACAAACATAATAATTTTGTTATCTCTTTACTCAATTATTAAGACTTTACATTAACACAAAGTGCGAAAAAAATACTTGCGAGAACATGATTAAAAATGTATTATCAATCTATTAAAATTTAATTTATTGAGCTAGCCTTGCGCTAAATTAAATTTCATTAGGTCGTATCTAATATTTCGAAGTCCAAACTGCTTTAGAAAAAATTAAGTCATTGATAGTACGATCAACTAACACCATCCATATTGAATCGTCCTAGTTAATTTGAAATGTGACGTGCGCCGACGAAATATCCAAATAGTCGCTAAACATATCACCAAGGCTAGCTATGATCTGCTTCTTTAAGCTATCAAAATTCATCACTACCTAAAAAAAAAATATCATTTTAAAATATATGAATGAAACGCGATAAAGCGCCAAACTTTATACACCGTGGACATTAATTTAGTGATAACCTAAGAAAATATATGCTCTGCACAAACTATTTATGTACATCATTCACAATTTCTCATGTATGGATCCTTAAAATTTGCCCAATAACAATATTTATTAAATAGTAATCAAGAGAAAATGATACTATGGATACTCAAATAAATAAATCATTTACATTTTCTCATTAAAACAACAATGTACGTCTAAATAGTAAATACAACTTTAATAGTTTGTGCCCTTTCCATAATTTTTCTTTCATTCTATATTTCTATTCAAATTTCATTTTAGATGATCTTTCATCCATTAGCCCATATTGGGGGGCTAAATATTTGCCTTACCTACAAGAGGTATGATAGAGATCTTCATTCTACTTGGTACAAATCTTTCATTAGTTTGACAATTGATTGTTCAGGTTGGGATTTGTAGGGACATAGGGTGGTTATAATGTTAAATATGTAGAGTTTAATTATATTGTTTACTTTTTTTTATTCCATATTGAAGCAAAATTTTAATATTATGCTCTCATTTGGTAGCAACTTTTCAATTTCAAAAATTAATTTTTTGACCGTTATTTCACTATTCTAACCGTCTTTTTTTACTTCTTCACTCACATGTGGGACCCGCTTTTCTTTGTAACGGGTAAAAAATCAATTCTCATTATTACTACTTAACCGACCCCATAAAGGGTATATCGAGTAATTCATACAGGTATTTGTAGCCTATTTGGGAGGGATTTTTTGTCCCAAAAAATTAATTTTTTGACCGTTATTTCATTATTCTAGCCGTAATTTTTTACTTCTTCTTTCATAGGTGGATCCCACTTTTTTTCTAACGATCAAAAAATTAATTCTGAAAATCCCTTCCAAACGGGGCCTAGATCTTCATATTATTTTCTTAATATACAAAGTATAGTTGGAATATGTGGAAAGAAAATAGAAAGACGTGACACATTTTCTTTTTTGTTATAGCGAGCTTTTGTAGTGATAATAATTAATTAATGCGTGTTGTAATGGTTTGGACTTGAATCTGTGCCATATTTGGGGATTTGAACATATTGCAGCTTTGAAGATAATTTGTTACGCCCTTGTTTGAGCTCCATTATTGTCCAAAAATACATTTTTAAATAGTAATTAGCATATTGATGAAAAATATGTGATTAAAAATAAAAATAAAAAGTTTTGGATTTACGTGTAATATTATTTTAATAAATGATGTGTGGTTAAAATGATATCAAATCACTGTTAAAAATCCATTTTGATGAAAATAATGGGGCTCAAACAAGAGCTACATCTGCGACAACCTGATCTGTCACGTTAAATGAATTATGGCCTACCAGAGTTTGCCCAGATTTTCTCACATCTGAGCTAGGAATTACCAAAGGTCAATAAGGGAATAGCTATTCCGATAGGGCCAAATGATAGGCCATGTGAACAGGTGATCTGAATCTCATTTTTAAATGAGATTCCGATCAACCTCGGCACTATTGATTAGGGCCTGTCATTTGGCCCTGTCACTGTAGCATGCCTCCTTCAATAATGAGTATCGTACTAATGAAACGCTCATATAAGGGGTCCTAGGTTGTCATGGCTCCACCATTGTCGTCCTCAACAATCAGTCACAACCTTCAAAAGTTGCAATTACATGCATTTCGAGGCTAACACAATTTAACATAACATGATGAGTGCAGTTCTTCTCTAATCCTACGAGATAACTTTTTCAATGAAATATCCATTTGGGGGCTCCATGCATGATAAAATGCCAAAAAATATCACCCACCCACGCCACCGTGAGTTGTTTGAAAAAATTCTGTGACTTTCCTTTCTATAAGTGCAGTATGGTTCTTTTTTCAAATTTTTGTAAGACAAGCCTACACTAGAAACATAGATCTTAGTAGAGGTGACAAAAGGTTCAAGTAGCTCATTTGCTTAGCTTGTCGAAGCTTAACCCATGGAAACTCACGAATAGCTTGTGGACTCGTCAAAAAAGTGATCAAACATCGTTTGGTATCTCAAAATAAAATAAAATAAAATAACTCGAGTCTTGGGCTCAACTAGTGAACTCACGAGCTCGTGGGCTGAACTAAGCTTAGCCCGCTCGTGCTTAAATGAGCTTGAAATTGACGAGCCAAGTTTGTGGGTACATGGGTCTAGTTGACTCGACTCGGCTTATTGCCATCACTAAATCTTAGGCTATTATTACTCCGCTCCTTCAATAATAGTCGCTACACACTTTTTCGAGGCCAAAAAATTGTGACTTGACATGATCAAGAAGATTCTTCTCCAATCCATTCCTATAACCCACCGTTAGTTAATATCCAAACTCTGCTCCGACCATTCTAATTATAACACCGGAGTCCTGAGATTCTCAAGTCATTACTCCCCTGAAATATTTGACTACGCAATGAGTTTATGGTATTTTAGGTTGGAGATCGTCCAATCATCAAAAGGTGAGACATCAATTTTTGACATCAACATGACCCATTTAAGCCTCAAGTCATAGTAAAATAAGGATGTCAGTTTGGCTCATCGGTTTGAACCTCCCGTGGCTCGGCTCCAAAAAAGCTCGAGTCGACTCAGCTCGAGGCTTAGGTCGAGTCTCATTTTGAAGGCGTCGACCTAAGCCCAAGCCAGTCGGTGTGGTTCATTGGCTAGAGCCATTTTTGTCCCTTATCGAGCAAACCCCAAAAATTGAAAAAAATGAAAATGAAATGAAGCTACAAGCAGCTGTTACCTTTTGTGTGCAGCTAATTAGATGCCTGCATTTTATTAAAAAACACGAGTTGGCTCAACTCCACTCGGCCTCGCTCGATAAGGCCTGAGACGAAAGCTCGGGTTGATCCTAAATTTTTTGGCCAAACAAAAGGTTAGCTTAGCTGGAGCCAAAAAATGTTCGAATAATTTTTACTCGAGTCTAGTCCGAGCCTCAAGTTTTGACTCAAATCATTGACATCCCTAATGGTAATGGATTCACTTTTTTTAAATTAAAAATAATGCAATTTGCATTATATGAATTTTGTAGAACAAACTTTTAAAAAGTAAATTTAATCATCCCTCTAATAACTTGAATTTTAGATGATTTTACTTAATATTGATATATTAAGTTCCCATTTGATGATAAAAAAAAATAAAAAATAATGTTTTGAATATTGATTTTTTTAAGAATATATGGTTAAAAAGTAGAAATTTTTTTTTAGATTTACATGCAAAATTTTACCGTGTGAATGTATGATTAAAAATAAGTATGAGAATTAAAGAGTTTTGTTTTACAAAGAGAAAAACAGGAGCTAAAATTAACTAACTTACTAGGTTGATCTATCCTTACTAGTGTGGTGTTTCTTTCGGAGGCTCAACTAGCCTCGATAAACCACATCTAGTGATAGAACACTGGTTTAGGTAATGTTAAGTAGTAATTGCTTCAATGAAATGTAAAATTAAATGAATCTAATTATAACTTTTATTTAATATTATATTAATGTCACTTAAACTGATTTTTTTTATACAAATAATGTTAAATAACATTTCTGTTTATCCTCACTCACCAACCTATTGACCCACCTACCCAGGAGATAGTATTGCACAATCGGTCAATTATCAATTTATCTTCGCATGCGCACCATATTTCATGTTAGCGACACAATTAAGTGAAATCAAGTGATTAAATGCTAACACAATCATTAGTTAAAGTGTTATTAAAATCGATGGAACATATTCTTTTTGCTGAAAACGATACACAATCATTACGTGTTACTAGAATGAATGTCCCTTATTCATGTCAAAGACTCATGGGAAACAATTCTATTCCCAAAATAGAATAATGGCATGTATCACCAATGTTAGTCAAGCTGAGTTGAGATCTACTGTCTAAAATTTGTTGTTCATTCAATGAATGATTGACGTATTATTTTAAATTAATATATTCAATTTTTCTCTATCTTTCACTTGTGCTTAAAATTATGTGACACTTTAATGTAAAATGACGTATCAATCATTAATTAGTGAACAACAAATTGAACAGCAGATTTCAACTCTATTTAGTATATGATTACTCTTTAATTTTTCAATACTACTATTCATTTAGAGTTTAAGCCTTCTTAGTGCAGTTAAAAATCACATTTTTAGTAAATTTTGATAAAAGACGATAAAACGTGTAGTTAAAATTTTGAAAAAAAGAAGTTATGTGTTCTAAGAAATATGTGATTAAAATTAATTATTGATTTTGATTTTTATCAAAATTTTTAGTTACACCAAACAAGGGCTAAATAATAAAACGGTAAGGTTACTGTCACAAGATCGATAATCATATAAACTCTAGATGAATAATAATAATAATAGTAATTTAATACCACTATGTTGTGGTGCTAAACATGAATTGTGCTACGTATAACATTTGGCTAATATTTCGGTAACCTCTCTCTAAATCGCATTGAATCCTACTAATACATTGTTTAATTAATCAAAATGTCATCACGGGTATGTTTGAGCCCTTATTTTTTCGTAAAATAAATTTTGTAATAGTAATTTTTCGAAAAAGTATTGTTAAAAAGTAAAGAAAAAATTTAAATTTTCATATAAAGTTTTTTATTAATAGAATATATGATTGAAAATGAATTTAAGAAAAAATAATTTTTTTAAAGAAGAGGAGTCGAACTAGCTATGATTAGAATCATTAGATTCATTGCTTTTATACATATACGGAATAATTTGATAATTTGCGTGACTCCGCAAGCACTATGCGCCGTCGTTTAGATGCATGCACGACTACCCAATCACGTGTTTTTAATTGTAACTGCTGAATAGATGCTCTGCAATTTTTTCGCAGCTTTAGACTGATTTCCACCTGGCATAAATGTGAAAATATTTATGTGAAAAGAGGAAAAGCAGAAGCGTTTTCCCCCAAATTTTCTCTTCATGAACCTTCATTCCTTTCTGAATTATAATTCTGCAGTTTCGGAGTTCTCGGAATAATTTTCTACGAAACACTGATTAAAATGGAAAGATTATAGAAAAATCACTCTGATTTTATCATCTGCATGTAAGTTTATTCTGAATTTGAATATAGTTTCCCGCAGATTATTCTGATCTTGTTGGATTTCAGATTTATTCGAATTAAAAAATTCGCTGTTTGATTCCATGTTGAATGCTAGTATCTTCTTTTAGTCTGTGTTTAAATTTATCCACATGTCGTTGTCAACTTGGTAATCTTGGGATGCCTTGCCTCATTAATGAGGTGATATTTTTTCTTAGACATGATTATATAATTCTATTCAACAAATTAATGTCTTGAGGATCGTGAACAACCTATAATGATATCAACTCAGGGACTAGGAATAAAAAATAGAGGAATTGTTCGTTGACGACTCTTGAAATTGCCAAATTACCATCTGTTTTGGGGAACTCAATCTGAACTTCATGAATTTGTCTTACTTGGCACTGTTATAGCATATTCTTCCTTACGCTTTAACTATAAGCAAGTGAAATTAGTAATTGAAGCAATAGATGTACCAGCACATATATATATATACGGGAGTTGAGTTGAAGGTTGGATCAATAGTGCGTTTCTGTGGGAGAATAATTCAATTAGTTGTTGGTGATTGCAAAAGTGGCAAGTGCTTTCTTAAACTGGTATAGGAAGTTTGTATCTTAAGATCGTCTGAGGAAAAGTTGACGATGAAGAGATTTAATGAATAATAGACTATAACTTGATTTTCCATTAGCATTACGTCCACTTAAGGAGTACGTCACCATAGATAACTCTCTCTATCCCAAACTCCCTTCTCTTGCCAATCTATGTTTTATATAACATTGCTAAAATTATAATATTATAACGTATCATTATTCGATAAAGCTGTCTTTATGCTTTGGTCCTGTTGCTGCAGATATATACTTATTCCTGCCTCAATCACTAATTCAATGCTTAGGTGGGTGTGATTTATTGAAAGCCTCTATCCACGTTCTGCGCATATTGTTGAATCAGATTGCAACATGGGTTTCTTGAATCTTTTTGCTGTTTCATCAATGCCTGTCCTCAAAGTGCTTTTGGTGACTGGACTGGGATCATATCTTGCATTAGATCATGTCAATATTTTGGGAGGGAATGCAAGGAAGCATTTGAATAATGTAAGTGTCCATTGCATGCGTGGATGGTAGTTCTTTCTTTATTCTTCCAGTTTATGTTTCTTTGATTTTGTGGGAATTCTGATGCCGATATCAAAATGTAGAGGTATGTAACTTGAATCCTCATTACACGCTTGCTTAGATTAATCGATTGGACCAAAGAATACCATCGAGATCCTCATAATAACATTCTTTCTTCTGAATTCTGAAGCACTTAGCTAACTCCTTGTATGTCTAATTGTTCAGACTTTCTAGTTCTACCTTTATTTGTGTCCTCTCTTCTGTATTTATCATTGTCTTAATTCTTAAACAGAAATTGATTGCCACAGACAAATATTGTGCCATAAAAGAATGGAATTTTGCGCTTTTCTGGTTGTGTTGAGGTACATAAGCTGCCACTAGCTTTGCAACCAAAAACCTCTTATAATGTCAGCCACCCCCTAGCTAAGTCAGAATAAGATGGCCATTCTTTAATGAGATGCACAACTTTTCAATTAGCTTCCCGTTTTCAAAATCATTGCATGTTCAGCCTCCATTCTTGTTGAAGAATAGCTAGAATTATATGCACACGCACTGCAGTTGTATCACTGCACCTCTATTCTGAAGCTATTGGCGCTTGTGCTATTGAAAGCTACAAAATTTTATCTTAACTAGACCTCTAACTAGTTAAGGTGAAATTAAGCTTTCTGATTTGGCTACCTTATTCCCTGAAAAAACACTTATTTTGTTTTGCTTCTTATCCATAATTTAGGACACTGACTAATTTTGTCCTTACTGTGATTTTGCTTACCTAAAACCAAAGATTCTTCTTCTGATTGACAATATTTATCTGGATGCTTCTTAATATTTAATATTTATTTATATATTATTTGCTGGTTTACTATCTGTTACATATTACAATATAAGAAAACAGTCCTGAAGTGCTACTCTGGTTTTCCAACTAAATCTATTTCTCCAGTTTGTTCAGGAGAACTGTCTGACAGTCACTGTGAGACACAGACCAAAACTTGAAGTTCTTCTTCAAGTGGACTAATTGTCTACTGCTTAACTAACTGGATATTTGTAATGAACAGATTGTGTTCTTTGTATTCAATCCGGCACTTATCTCGAGCAATATAGCTAACTGTGAGACACAGACCAAAACTTGAAGTTCTTCTTCAAGTGGATTAATTGTCTACTGCTTAACTAACTGGATATTTGTAATGAACAGATTGTGTTCTTTGTATTCAATCCGGCACTTATCTCGAGCAATTTAGCTAAAACAATAACATACGAAAGCATGGTTCAGATGTAAACTTCTCTTCCTTGTTCTACGCGTAAAACATTTTTCCTTTTATTTATCCTCCCCCCTCTCTTAACATATAACTATGATTGTGACACTGGCCAAACTTGCAGGTGGTTCATGCCATTTAATATCCTTATAACATTCATCATTGGTTCAGCTCTTGGGTGGGGGGTCAGTCAAATTACAAGAGCTCCACCACATCTCCACGGACTTGTTATAGGTTGTTGTGCAGCAGGTATGTGTAATTAACAATAAACTCACAACAATAAAAATAGAAAGAGTAAAGAATATTGGTTTTTGCACAAGGTGGAGATGCACACCTGATAGAGAAGGTCAAGAGTTGAATTATTTTAGATTTCATGTATTGCTGGTTATCTTTGTTTCTGAGTACTCTATTTAATTTTTGCGGTAAGGTTGAATCTTTCTTGGTAGAACATATGGAAGAAAAGAGTGGAAATTGAGAGAACCACTTACTATGTGTTCAAAATTACAAACTGAATGCCATTAATGGACTTGTACTTCTCAAAGTTTGGTTTGTTAATCGGATGATTGAAGTTCTTCAAATATAATATATGATGTGAGGGCTAGACCAAAATGGGCTAATTTTGTTACCTTGTTAAATATTTTCCGTGTGAGAGATCTATGAACCTCGTGCATGCTTTTATTTTTTGTTCATTTCTACTTTTATACAATTTTAGTTTATTTTTTTCATCAGTCTTTCTGATTTAAGGTGGTGTTATAGCTAGGATTGTTGTGCTTCCATGAAGATAAGGAGAACTTAAATGTTGTTCTTTGGTGAAAGTAAATGGTTCAAAGGCTAAAATGTGGATACCACTTCTGGACATTAGAGATAAAGAGAGAGAGGGGAGGGGAAGGGAAGGGGGTTATGGTTACAATTTTTAATATTTTCAAACCATTCTTTAATTCTATCTTGGCCAACCCAACCCACCCCAACCCATCCAAAGACAAAGTATCTTCAGAGACAAATTCAATAACGAAAAGAGGAGCAAAAAAAAGGGAGAAAATTTAAGGAAAAAAATCATAGATTTATTTAGCAAATATTGCATGGATTCATCCTGATATATTATCTGATTTGTGTTAACAGGCAACTTGGGCAACATGCTTCTCATCATAATCCCAGCGGTCTGTAGAGAGAGAGGAAGTCCATTTGGAGATCCTGATGTTTGTTCAGAATATGGAATGGGTTATGCTTCTCTGTCAATGGCAGTAAGTTTTAAAATGATTTAATCCTTTCATTGTTAATTGCTGATTGTTGTGAAATCATATATGACATTTCTTATGCGAGCTCGTGTGTGAATAAGCATGTGTAAATAAGCACATATTATATAATCATGGATATGAATTATTCTCTCAGCATTTGGCGTTAAATCCAATATAATGGAAAGGGGGAACTGAAGGTGGATACTAAGTTAACTAGGAAGAGATGTTGCCTTATGTATATATTTGATTTGTTTGAATCAATTTAGATTAACTGTTACTATTTCTACTACTTTCTGATTGACCGGATCCTAAAATTTCATCTCATGTTGCTTGTTATGGTGTTTCAGATAGGAGCAATTTATCTATGGTCCTATGTATATAATATTATAAGGATATCTTCAAGTAGGAACTCGGAGGAAGTTGAAATAAATGACTTATCAATCACGAAGTCTTCAACAGAAAGTTCTATGACTCCATCTGGCAGCAGTTCCAAAGAAGTGACAGAACCATTACTTTCTTCAAATCAGTTGGCACTTCCACAAACTAGATTTGAGGAGAAGCCTCAGGTTGTTATCTTCTTTACTGCTTAGATCTTTAAAAACTGCATATCAAGCACATCTTAAAGTTATGATGTTTAGCTTCCATCATGAACTCACTTTGTTCCGGGCGGAATTTTAGATCTTTTTAGTATCCTCGAAATTGAGAACACATTTATGAGCTTATAGTGGGGATAGCATTTCTCTTCTGCATGTCCATGGAGTTTTGAAAAATCCAAACATCTCAGAGCCGTATGAGGTGAAAATCTCATGTACGGTTTTGTAGAGTGACAATAAAGGTTCCCTAACTGAGGTCAGGCAGACACGGCTAAGTCAAAAAAATCCTAACTGCTAAAGTCAAACTGATAGTAGTAGCACATCCATACTCTCCCAAAAAAAAAAAAAAAAAAAAGCAAAAAAAAAAAAATACCACCAAATCAACATCACCATCACCATCAACATCACTGCCCCGACACAACACCGCCAACAAAAACAACAAAACGATGTAGTGTCTTAAGACATGCTCACGTGCCTCTTCAATCGATGCTGCACTGTCGAGTGATGTAGAAGGCACATGAACTAAGCTTATATGGAAAGGGATAAAGGAGTGCCAGCGACGGTGGCTTCTTTCAGGAAATTTCACATCGATCGTGTCGTCGTGCAATAGTAATAAAAGGTCCTACCCAGTTTCTTACATTTTTATCACTTCGATACGTCTTTTTTGAAAATCTACAGAAGTAAACAAAAGGCATGCAGAAGAAGAGGTGAAGCAATCTGTTGCTCCTTAGAAGTCCATTGGCATTCCTTGAATCAAAACAGAAATCAGAGTTCTATCATTGCATTTATTTACGTCAACACTCGTAATATCCAAATATATAATAGACAGTAGTGTCAGATTTACTTTTATGGGTTTCTCACTTCCTAGATAATAGTAAGCATCATTGATGTCACTTGTGGGTACTATCAGGTACCAAGAAATATTGCTAAATGAATAACAATTGAAAATTCTGAATTTCCTTGATAAATTATCTCCCACTGAATGTTGATATCTAATTTTCTTGTCATCAATTTATAAGTAGAGAATAATTTATTGCTATTGGAAGACAATTTCATCAGTTATAGAGAATCTTAACAGTCTGGGTAGTGTTTACATCGATTACATATCGTAACCAATTTTCTCAATGCAACAATTATATTCTGTTTCTAGCATGATAATTTGTCAGGAGAATGGGGATAAAGGTATAATGAGTGGAGCCAACCATGCTAGTAGGATTAATGCTTTATTTCAATTTATCTTCAAGAAGAGATTACAAATTTTGCATGATATTTTTCATTTTTCTTTATTCTAATGTTCTACATTTCATCCTGCCGATATGAAATTTTTGTGCACTATGTTTTTTGTAATTCATTCTAGAACTCTTCTTTTCACCCCTTTCCAGTAACAGAAATGAAACAAGTTACTTTCCTTTTTACTTAATGGAAAACTAAGTGAAACAAGGATTTTAACCTCTGTAAGTCCTGCTACAGGTGTCTTTCTTGGATAAGATAAAGCAATATTTTGAGATGCTCTTACAAAAGATGAACTTGAAGAGGTTATTTGCACCATCAACCATTGGAGCGGTATGGTATCGCTGCTTAATTTCACATATAATGCATGCATATATAACCTCTTCTTGTGGCAAGTGGTGCTTTAAGACTTGCTTTCCAGTTAGCTTGTGCTATGCAGATACATGAAAATTTTAAACAATCAAAACCTGACTTGTTCATCTGTGATACCTATTATACCTCTTTAATATGGGAGGATGACTATAATAACTAGGAAAAAAGATCCTTGGAGAAAGTTGATCAAAACGATCTTTAATTATCTGCAACTCTTTCAAGGTTCTAACACATGCATGCATAGATACATACATTTGCTAGGACTCTTCAAAATATAGTTTGTTGCACTGCTTACCCTCATATACAACGTGAACAACCTAGTGCACTAATTGAGCACTGACATTTTTAACCATTCGTCTGAGATAATTAGACATTAGATCAACGGTAGATGCAACCATACGAGACTATATCTCATGAAAACTCATTTGTCAGCTAAAAGAATGATGTGACTTTGCACTACACTGGGATAGTCTGATGAATTACCTATTGTATATATGCAAGAGAATATACATGTTTATGTATCTCATTGGTGGATTTGCTAATGAATATTGAACAAAAACACTGACCAATTGCTCAGTCTTCTACAGATTGCTGGTTTTGTAGTTGGACTCTTACCTCAAATTCGAAGGTTGTTGATTGGTGACACAGCTCCTGTCCATGTTATCCAAGATACGGCACTTCTTCTTGGGTATGAAATCTATCTTATTTAATTCTCTGAACTCTGCATTTCTGCAGTACAGCATGTGTAAAAGGGCATGCATGCATTTGGTTGTGTGAAACTTGTAATGCAATTATGGAAACACTATTAGCAGATGACGTCGGTCAGGATAACGATTATCCTACAGGCTTGTTGCAACAAACGATTCACAGAAAAAGTAAACGAAAGAATAACATCAAAACATAGAGAAACTTCTCTGAAATTCACTCAATGTTATTAAAACTCCAGAATTACGAAAATTAACCTACAAGCCAGGTTAAATAGTTAAGAAAATACAAAATTATGAAAATTTTACCAAAAATAGCAAAATCTCGAAAATCACACCAAAATAAAATACGGAATAAAAGAAGTAACTTGCCAAAAATTTAGCTCAAATCGGATTCGTAATCAACTAGAAAAAGAAACAAAATATTACCATAAATTGAAAAAAATAACTAAAAATTGATATTTGAAGGGGAAAACAAAGGATTTTGGCCTTGAAATTGATGCCCACCACGCATAGCTAGTGACCACGACGTGTGCGCCAAAAAGAGCTTTCCTGATTTGGGTCATAATTGCGATTCTGATAACCGTAGTCAAAGTTATGGTCAAATTACCAAAAACGCGTCAAAATTGCCCCAATTAAGGAAAGTATTGCAATCACTTTTCATCTTTGCGCTGATCCAACATCTTATGGTATCTGAACACCATCAATGTGCTCTGACATCTCGACCTCACTTGATTCGGAACCTCCTGCATCAGCAAATTACATACTGACAGAGTTGTGATCAACTGAATAATTTGAAGGGATTTATTTGGGCATATCAAGCCAATAGTTAAACTATTGGCATGGATAAGATGAAGAATTGAGTGGATCATTGACTAGCTTGATGTATCAAATTAAAGCAAATGCTTATTCTTTGTTCTCTGGAGAAACATAAGTCAACAAATATGAATTTGCCTATTTATGATGGACCAAAGAGTAGAACTTGAATTCCTTCATGCTGATATATAAATCTTGAGCGAATGTTTGGTATGATATAAATCCGCTAAATTATCTGCCAGGCAGAAGATCATGAAATTGCACAGAAGTCACAGAAAAGTATAATCTAAATACACTGGTTATGATCCTAAAATTAATGCAACAAACTGACTACACTTTAAGCTTCTTAAAAAAAAAAAAGTGGATGGAAATCAGCAAGTCTTTTTTTTCTTAAATTTGTGAGTTCAGGGCGTATCAGTATCAGAATCAGCATCAATGTCAACTCTTTCCATTTTCAATTTTCGTAAACAGATAAAGATTATTTTGCTCTTTGCATTGCTACCATACATTGAAACTGGGCATCTAATCATAAATTCATAATTAAAGAAGGTTTTGTCATTTTTCTTCTTGAATGCTCAACTGCATTATAATTCATGAAGGTTCTCAGACTTGTCGTCCAATAATACAGGGATGGAGCTATTCCAGCTGTCACGCTGATATTGGGAGGAAACCTTTTAAGGGGTAGGTGTTAAATTCAGTTTCTAAACATGGCTATATTTGATTTTATCTGTCAGTGACCTTTTGGAAAGAAACTACCTCTTATTATCACTGTATTTTCTTCCAGGCTTAAAGGGTTCTGGGATTCAGAAGTCTGTTATTCTAGGCATAATAATTGTTCGATACGTAGCCCTGCCTCTGCTAGGCATCGTTGTTGTTAAAGGGGCAATTCGCTTTGGTTTGGTGCATCAGAATCCATTATATGAATTTGTTCTTTTGCTTCAGTTCGCACTTCCACCAGCAATGAACATAGGTTTGTTAAAGCTTCAACCTTTCCTTTTTTGTTCTAGTTTTCCCATTTCTCCAATGAGCACGTCACATGTATATGAGAGTAGATACGTAGAAGAGAGAGATGATTATACAGAGTTTTTGCCTTATGAATAAGTTCTTGATTCTTTGATGTAGGTACTATGTCTCAGTTATTTGGTGCTGGAGAGAGTGAATGCTCAGTTATTATGCTGTGGTGTTATGTCTTGGCTTCGTTAACACTCACTCTGTGGTCAACGTTGTTCCTGTGGCTCGTAGCCTGAATAGAATATACATTTCATTTCCCATTATACTTACATTTACCGGTATTAGACTCCACAGTTTTGTGATATTAGGCCATCCATTGGTTGAAGTTTCTGGTAAGGATGATGTAAATGAACAAATGGGATTGGGATCAAGAAAGAAGAAGGGTTACAGAACATTCGAGGGAGGGGAAAAATCTTCCAACCTTCGAAAAATTCACGAGCACTTAAATCCCTACATTTTTCTCTAAAAGCTGTATTTCCTTGTCAATGTTATTTGATTTTTGAAACTCCATGAAGTAGAAAATACAAATTGGAAGCTCCAAAGATTGCCAATGACTTTCTTTCAAAAGTTGAGTTGTTTTAACTGCATTTACTTACCTAGTCTTACGCTTCTTGTACAGTTGATGAGAAGGTCTTGATAGTTTTTCGACATCACCACCAGCATATATATATATATATATGCAAAAATTTCTGAGTGTGAAGTCTACATGGATCCCTGCTATTCTACCTCTTGCATTCTCAGTAACCCCATAGATAAAGCCAATCAAACAGAAACTATGTCCAAAATATTCGCTGAAGTTCTCATATTAATCACAATTCAATTTAAGCTTCTTTTTCAAGTGCATGGGTATTGAGAAATAAGGTACGTTGACATAGCCATGCAAGCCAGCAAATGAACTGCCATCAGAAAAAGAATGTTTACACATAGATTGCAAACTGGCCTTTTCCATCTTCCAAATGCTTTCCGGGCCTGCCAGACTTTTCATTACCCAACAAATTCCACGAACATATGGTAAGAGACCGTGCTGAACTAGTGTTCGAAAGAGTCTTTACAACAAATAGAAAACCCTCAGCATGACACCCTACCAAAATGAAAGACTGAAGAACCAAAATTTCGAAATGCACCCATATTCAAGTATATCACTTCACTGTCAATGGTGTATTGAAGATTCAATATCGCCTTCTCTTTTAAGACTTAGGATTACCTTAAAAGGTCAACATAATTAAGAGAAGTATCCCAAACCTTTATATGTTAGTCTATATTTTCATTTTTATTCAATGAAAAATTTTACCCCTTAACACCCCCTCACAAGATGGTGGCTCATGTGCTCATTTTTTTAATCTTAATCGGATCGAATTGATCGTTTAAGCTTACCATATTAGGGCTTAGAATTTTATTTTAAATCGTCAATCTTATTAAAAGTAGTCGAATCCTTTATGAGTTGATATATATTTTCATCTTTATTCGATGTGCGATTTTATCACTTAACATTCTTAACATCCAATAATTGATAAATGATACTACAATATTATTCATAAGCATAGATTTGAACTCAAGTACTAAACCACTGCGAAATGAGGATGTTCCTTGAAGAGTACATTCTTTCTATCCCCAAACTGGCAAACATACAGTTACATCTGGTTTTAAGGCAAAAACATCTCCCTCCTGGCAGTCAACAGCAGGCCAAAATACTTCTTCTAGTGCAAGTATGCAAAGGAATACTATGGCTTCAGCCAATTCAATTCAAGTCTCCAGGTTGACCCTCACTCTTTGCACCTTCGCTGATATTTTTAACTTCTGCTCTTCCATCTCTCTCAAAAGAAGCAGCAGCTTTTGCTCGGTATGCTTCACATATTTGACTTGAATTTTCCAATTCAGCTGTTAATTTCTGAATTTTCTTTTCTTTATTCTGAAAAAAGAAAAGAGAGATTTTAGTCAAAATTTAGATATAATTTGGAGACTAGAATTATGAATGAACTGAACTAGATATAAAGCCCTTGTTTGACAACCATTATTTTAAAACTTTTTAATTCTCATACTAATTATCAATCACACATTTACACAATAAAATATTTTGCATCTGAATCCATAACTTTTCCCTATTTTTTAACCACACATTCTCCAAAAATTCACTATTCAAAACTCCATTTTCTCAAAATAATGGTCATCAAACAAGGGCAAAGTGGTGTCATAGAACACTTGCACATACATGAACGCAATAATTGCTTCTAGAGCTTGTTATCTAATTACAGAATATTTATATATTAATGCCATCATATCCTATTGGGACAATACTCTGAATGGAAATATGTTGGAGACAACTTATAAAAAAGGTTATGTAAGGGTTTGTTTTTGATATATTTGTTTGACCAGCTTTAACCCGCAAAGCGTGATCAAAACACAATTTATATGAATGAAAATTTGGACAGTTTCGATATAAAGATTACGCAAAACAAGGATTAAGAATGAGTAGAAATGGAGAATAATCCAAGGCGAGACGTTATCTCTTTCCTTAAGACAAATTACCCCGCTACGGTGTTCACGGTGAATGGCACTTGTCTCCCAAAATACAATGGATTCACAACTTGTGATAGCAGCACTTCAAACCACAAGAAATCGACGAACTTTTGACAGAATTTTCCCTCTACAAAGAAAATGTATGAAATGCTATAGAATTAGAAAGAAGAGAATTGCAAGAGGAGAATGAATGCTCAATGCAATTGGTGTACCCAAAACCATGTCCATAGGGTTCTATTTATAGATGTAGAAAGGGTGCAAATGAAGTAGTGTGGGCCAAAACATGCATCCTTTCAAAAGAAGTTGCAACACTTGGCCAAAACCTGCACCTTTCGAAAAGTTGCAACACTTCATTTCTTCCAACTTTGGTCCGCAATTTCTCATTCATCCGAAATTGGTTTCGAGATTCCAAATATACCACGACGATCTACTTGACAAGTAGAATAAGCTGGTCTGTTTACTTTTGTAATTTGACCATCGGATCAAGTCCGAATATTTGGTCGAAGTTGACACGTAGTCACACTTTTTCATTTTCCAATTTTTACATACCTTTTCATTTAATATTTGAACCAATTCCTACAATCCCCAACATGAATCGAAATTCGGGTACGTATATGCAAATGCGATGATATGATGCAATGTAGAGAGGGTGCAAAAAAATACTGCATCAGGGATGGTGGCTTCTGGCCTTGAACCTCCCTTAGTGAAATACTATCGGCCTTACTCGGCTAATTGGTAAACCATAGGACTTGAACCACTCAACCTTTGGTGTAAGTCAAGACAAAAGTACTCACACAGATATCTTACCTATTCTGTACTTAGTTCTCATGACTTGGTTCATTTTGGCCCTGAACCCTTCTTGGTTTCAGAAGTGTTTAAAGAATTCAAACTTTAAACAATTCTTATCGAAGCAGCCCCACTTCACACTTACATAGGTGACCTCCTATTAAGAGTATTCTGCCCTACGCCACTTGATTTAATCAAGATATAGGAATCATTAAAAGATAATATTAGCCTCTATTTACTCTGCAAAAAGCACTTTTTATCATAGGAATGAGTTAGGAATTCTAATTTCCTAAGTGCTCATGGAATTTTCACAACTTAGTTGTCCCTTTGAACCAAGATCTTGGGATCTCCAGTTAATAAGGAAGGGTTACCATTGCAAAAACTCTCACGTAGTAGGCTTTAATCCCATTCCTCTCGATAGCCAACACATTTGATCTCTAGGCAAACTTTTCGTCAGTGGATCCGCCATATTCTCCTTTAATTTCATATAATCTATGGAGATAACGTCATTTGAGATCAGTTGCTTAATGGTGTTGTGTCTACGACGAATATGTCTAGACTTACCATTATACATGCTGCGTTGAGCCCTTCCAATTGCTGATTGACGATCACAATGTATACTTATCGCAGGTACTGGCTTGGGCCAACATGGAACATCTTCTAAGAAATTTCGAAGCCATTCTGCTTCTTCTCCAGCTTTGTCCAAAGCAATAAACTCAGATTTCATCGTTGATCGAGCTATGCACGTTTCCTTTATTGATTTTCATGATACAGCAGCTCCACCAATGGTGAATACATAACCACTAGTAGACTTGGAATCCTTCATATCGGATATCCAATTCGCATCACAATATCCTTCTAGTACCATAGGATATTTTGTGAAGTGTAATCTATAGGTTAAGGTATACTTCAAGTGCCTTAAAACCCTCGTCAAAGCCTTCCAATGATCACAGTTTGAATTACTTGTAAATCTACTAAGTTTATTCACCGCAAAAGCAATATTCAGTCGAGTGCAGTTTGTAATATACATAAGACTGCCAATTATTTGTGACTATCTTAATTGTGATATCCTTTCACCCGTATTCTTGACTAAGTGCATACTCGGATCAAGAAGATTTTTCGCAGGACTTTCCTCAAACACGTCAAACTTTTTAAGTACTTTTTCTATATAGTGAGATTGTGAAAGTACAATTTCACCCTGCGTTCTAGATATTTTAATCCCTAAGATTACATCTGCTACACCCATATCTTTCATATCGAAATGCTTTGTTAGCATCTTTTTGGTGTTAAGCAACATTTCGTGACTATTGCCCATTATTAACATGTCGTCCACATATAGACAAACAATTATATAGGCATATGGTGTATGTTTAATATATACACATTTATCACATTCGTTGATCTTGAATCCATTTGACAACATTATTTTGTCAAACTTTTGGTGCCATTGTTTAGGAGCATGTTTTAATCCATACAAGAACTTGACAAGTTTACACACTTTGTGTTTTTGGTTAGGAGAAACGAACCCTTCAGGTTGCTCCATGTAAATCTCCTCTTCTAACTCACCGTTTAGGAATGCTGTTTTTACATCCATTTGATGAATCTCAAGATTCTGTATTGTCGCAATTGCAATTAACAACCTTATCGACGTGATTCTAGTCACGGGTGAATAGGTATCAAAGAAATCAAGTCCTTCATTTTGCCTATATCCTTTAGCAACAAATCTAGCCTTATATTTATCAATGTATCCGTCAGTTTTCAATTTCTTTTTGAATATCCATTTGCATTCTAAAGGCTTGTTACCGGGAGGTAAATCAACCAACTCCCATGTATGATTTTGTATTATAGAATCTATCTCATTATTAATAACTTCTTTTCAATACGGTGCTTTCAGCGTAGACATTGCTTCATCGAAAATCTTTGGATCATCCTCTACCATATAGGTTAGAAAATTTGGGCCAAATGTCTTGGAAGTCCTAGCCCTTTTACTACGTTTTGGTTCTTCCTCATTTGAAGTTCCATTGGTAGTTTTATATGTTCTCTTGTTAGAACTCGTATTTCCCTAATCTTTGCAAGGAAAAATATTTTCAAAGAACGTCGCATTCCTTGATTCAATTATGGTCCCTTCGTGTACGTCTTATATTTCGAATTTGTGTACAAGAAATCGATATGCACTACTATTATTGGTGTATCCAATAAATATGCAATCTATCGTTTTAGGACCGATTTTCACTTGTTCAGGCTTAGGTACCTCAACCTTAGCCAAACACCCCCACATTTTCAAGTACAGGTAGGATGGAGGATAGTTTTTCCATAGTTCATATGGTGTCTCTACCATTTTCTTAAGAGGTATTTTATTAAGAAGACTATTTGTCGTTAAAATAACATTTCCCCACATGTTCTGTGGTAAATCCGAACTTATTAACATGGCATTCATCATTTCTTTAAGTGTTCGATTTTTGCATTCTGCAACACAATTTGATTGAGGAGAGTAAGGTACCGTTGTTTGATGAACAATTCCATGTTCAGAACAAAAGTCTTCAAACGGTGCCCCATATTCACCTCTTCTATTACTACGAATATTTTTGATTCGTTTTTCAAGTTGTGTTTCAACTTCAGTCTTATAGGTTTTGAATGCATCTAAGGCTTCGTCTTTACTTCTCAAAAGAAAGACATAGCAAAACTTTGTACAATAATCAATAAATGTCACAAAGTATTTCTTACCACCTCGAGTTTGTACAAATTTTAGATCGCATATATAGCTATGGATCAATTCAAGAGGGCTTGTGTTCCTTTGTATTGAATGGAACGGTGTTTTAGCTAATTTTGCTTCAACACATATTTCACATTTATGATTAGGATTGATTTTATGCGCCAGAATTAAACTTTGATTCATTAGTTTGCGCAACGATTTGTAATTCACATGTCCTAATCGACTATACCACAAACATGAAGGCTCAAGCAAGTAAACGAAATTTATAGTTTTATTCATAACGACTTGTTTCGGTACAATTGTAAGAACGTTCAATTTGAACATTTCATCACACATGTATCATTTCCCTACATACATCTCATTTTTAGACAACACAAATTTATCGGATACAAATACAAGTTTAAAACCATTCTTGCTAAGTAGAGACCTGGACACTAAATTCTTTCTTATATCCGACATATGTAGGACATTGTTGAGGACGAGTTCTTTCCCGGATGTCATCTTCAAAGTGACTTCGCCTTGTCCTTCAACTTTGAAACTTGCAGAATTTCTCATGTATAGTTGTTCCCCATTCAATTCTTGATAGTTGGAGATCATCCCCTTGTCCGCACACACATATCGTGTAGCGCCGGTGTCAATCCACTATTCTCTAGTATTTCCAATCATGTTGCATTTGGACACTACTGCAGATAAACTCATTTCTTGCAGTCCATCGGATAGAGTGTTATTTGCAATCATGTGGGCTTGAGCATTCTTCTTTGGCTTTCGACATTCACTTGAATGATGTCCAACATTGCCACAGTTGTAACAATTCCCTTTGAACTTCTTAGCCTTCTTGGAATTGTCTCTTCGCAGTGGATAATTAGGAGCCTTTCATTTCTTATTTATTCCCTTTAGTTCCATTTCAACAAAATTTGCACCATCTTGATCAACCAGCCTTCGTTCGATTTTTCGATTGTCTTTTTCAATCCTCAAGCGCAAAATCAATTCTTCCAAATTCATTTCCTTGCGTTTGTGCTTGAGGTAATTTTTGAAATCTCTCCATATAGGAAGGAGTTTCTCAATAATGGCAGTCACTTGGAATGATTCACTCAATTCCATTTTCTCGGCGTGGATATCGTGTAACAAGACTTGAATCTCTTGCACTTGACTAATTACGGTTTTGGTATCCACCATCTCGTAGTCCAAAAATTTGTCAATAATGAACTTCTTTGTTCCGACATCGTCGATTTTGTACTTTGTTTCCAAAGAATCTCATAGTTCCTTGACTAATTTCTTTGAACTATACACCCCATATAGTGTATTATCCAATGCGTTTAGGATATAGTTCTTGCATAGGAAGTCCGAGTGTTTCCATGTATCCAAAGCAATAATCAATTCACGATTATTTTCCCCTTCTTGTACAGCCGGTGCAGTTTCCTTTAGAAATTAGCCAAATTAAGGATGGTGAGATAAAACATCTTTTGTTACCTCTTGAAGTCTACTCCTGCAAAATTTTCCGGCTTTTTCCCATGTGGGATAATAGTATTATGCAATGGTATGGTCACGGGTGGTACCACATTATTGGAACCATTTTGACTTGACGAAGACCCGATGGCAGTCATTTCTGTTGCACAAACAGAACAAAACACTATTCAAACAAAGTAATATTTGTCCACGACCAACCACAAAGACACAAATTTGTCTTAAATTGTTGGAGATAACTTATAAAAAGGGTTATGTAAGGGTTGGTTTTTGATATATTTGTTTGACCAGTTTTAACTCGCAAGAGCGTGATCAAAACACAATTTATATGAATGAAAATTTGGACAATTTTGGTATAAAGATTACGCAAAATAAGGATTAAAAAGGAGTAGAAATGGAGAATAATCCAAGGCGAGACGTTATCTCTTTCCTTAAGACAAATTGCCCCACTACTGTGCTCACGGTGAATGACACTTGTCTCCCAATATACAATGGATTCACAACTTCTGGTAGCACCACTTCAAACCACAAGAAACCGACGAACTTTTGACAGAATTTCCCCTCTACAAAGGAACTGTATGAAATGCTATAGAATTAGAAAGAAGAGAATTGCAAGAAGAGAATGAATGCTCAATACAATTGGTGTACCCAAAACCATGTCAATAGGGTTCTATTTATAGATGTAGAAAGGGTGCAAATGAAGTAGTGTGGGCCAAAACATACATCCTTTCAAAAAAAGTTGCAACACTTGGTCAAAACCTGCACCTTTCGAAAAGTTACAACACTTCATTTCTTCCAATTTTGGTCCGCAATTTCTCACTCATCCGAAATTGGTTTCGAGATTCCAAATATACCACGACGATCTACTCGACGAGTAGAATAAGTTAGTCTATTTACTTTTGTAATTTGACCATCGGATCAAGTCCGAATATTTGGTCGAAATTGACACGTAGTCACACCTTTTCATTTTCCAATTTTTACACACCTTTTCATTTAATATTTGGATTAATTCCTACAAAATATTCATATTTGGTGCTTCTTTTAAAAAGTAAACTATAGAAATCCCATAATTATTATGAGATTGATTGTGTATTGATACAGTATTATTGTATAGCCATATTTACATTTAAGTAAATTTCTTTCTTCCATGTTTAGATAGTTACCTTATTGGTCCCTGTCTGTATACCATATATTGAGGCCTAGAATTGTAAACGTTTAAGAAGTATGAAATAAGATAATTTACTTCCAAGTTCTGCTCCAATTCACATGGCATCAGAGCTTGGTACTATCTGACCTAGCCGTCAACGACCAATGGTAGAACTCTCAGAAAAAAACAACCAATCGACGACACTCGAGCCTCAAATCAATGAGGTAGAATCCCTCATGTCCATGGGCTCAGGTGGACTGGACAATTCCTTGGTCCAACTCATCGTGAAAAAAATTGAACGATAAAAATTATCGAGAATGGGCTCAATCAATTAAGCTCATTGTCGAAGGGAAAGGAAAACTCAGGTACCTTACCCGAGAGAAGTAACATCCAGCCTTAATTGATGCCGCCTGACTACAGAGATAGAGATTGAAAAATTTGTTGGTGACTGCATGGTTGGTTAACTCCATGAAACCAATAATTGGAAAACCATATATATTCCTTCCCACAACAAAGGACCTATGGAATGTGGTTCGTGATATGTACTCCAACACGGAAGATTCTAACAAAATATTTGAGATCAAAACTAAACTATGGCAAATGAGATAGAAAGACAGGGAAGTGACTGAACACTATCTAGAGATAAGCTCCTTGTGGCAAGAACTCGATCAAAACACTGAAGAAAAGTGGGACTGCTTGGCCGACACAGTGAGATACAAAAAGAAACTGGAAAACGAGAGGGTCTATGAGTTCTTGGCCAGCCTGAATCGAGACTTGGATGACGTGAAGGAGGATTTTGAGCCGTCAACCGCTGCAATCACCTTGGGAGGTCTTCGCTGAGGTGCGCAGAGAAGAAAATCACTAGAAGATTATGTTGAATGACGGAAATGAAGGGGTTGAAGAAGAAGAAAATGGGTAAGCCTTGATTTCCAAAGGTATTAGGCCTAATGGGTCAGCCTAAGTGATAAAAAAGGGCTGGAGCTAACCACATGCATAATGGACCGAGTATTAATAATTCAAAATGGAATGGGCCAAATGAAATGGGTCCATTAACTAAAGGAAATGGGCTTAGAGCTAATGAGCCCGAAGAAAAACAACGAGGACGTCCCTGGTGTGATCACTGTTGTAAACTGAGACATAAAGAGAACGATTGTTGGGATCTACATGGAAAGCCAACTGATTAGAAACCAAGATAGAATAATAGGAAACACAAGTACCAAGCTTGTGTTGATCAGATTGAAGAAAAACATAATTCTACTCAAAGTAGTGCATTTAACCTTAAGCAATTAGAGCAACTGTACAAAATGTTCTCAAATTTTCAATCGTCCATCAAGTTCTCTAGCCAAAAAAAGGTAATTCTTTTAGAACATTACACATAACCACTCACTCCAAAGCTCCCTGGATTATTGATTCAGGTGCATCTAATTACATGATGGACTCTTACCATCTTTTCTTCACATATTCCACCCGTGTTGATAATATCAAAGATAAAATTGCAAATGACTCACTCTCACCCGTAGCAGGGAAAGGGACTATTCAAATCTCTGACCTTATAACAATAAAGTCTGTCCTTTATGTTCCAAACTTGTCTTGCAAATTGATGTCAATTAGTAAATTAAAGAAAAACTCCAATTGCTCAGCTAAATTCCTCTTATCTCACTGCATTTTTTCAGGACCTATCATCGAGAAAGAAGATTAACAATGCTAAAGAATGTGACGGGCTCTACTACTTTGAAGAGCCTGATATGAGAAAACAAAATCAAATTGCAACTCGTGATTCTGTTTTTTCTTTGAGTGATAGTGAATCTTTGTTATGGCATTTTAGAATGGATCATCCTAATTTTCAATATTTACATCATGCACTTCCTTCATTGTTTTTCCAAATAAAAAGATCTTTGATTTCCAATGTGAAAATTGAGAACATGTGAAGCACATCATAACTCCTTCTCACAATCTACATAAAAACCATATGAACCATTCACTTTAATTCATATTGATTTATAAGGTCCCTCAGTAATCTCGAGTCGAACTAACAAAAAATAGCTCATAACATTTATAAATGACCATATTAGATTGTGTTGGGTTTATCTACTAAAAGAAAAGTCTGATGTACGAACTATGCTCATAAACCTTCATTTTATGATTCAAACACAATTTCAAACACAAATATAAATCTTGCAGATTGAAAATGGCACAGAACATTTTAACACTATCTTGAAAGAATTTCTTCACAAATAAGAAATAATTCACCAAAACTCTTGTGTCGATACTTCGCAACAAAAATGGGATTGTTGAATGGAAGAATAGACACCTCCTAGAAATACCCCGTATCTTAATGTTCACCATAAATATGCCGAAATATTTTTGGGGGCATACCATCTTAACATCGACATATCTTATAAACAGATTGCCCAGCTAATTCCTCTCATTCAAATCACCTCTCCAAATACTTCAGAAATTTTTTCCCAGTTGCCACCAAACTTACCTCTTCGAATATTTGGGTGTATTGCTTTTGTCCATATATACCATCATCACTGAAGTAAACTCAACGACTCGGCTACCCAAAAGGGCTACAAAGCTATGATCCATCAACAAAAAAAGGTATTTGCTAGTAGTGATGTCACATTTTTTGAAAAAATTCCATCCTTTCAAAAACCCTATCTTCAGGGAGGAAAAGTTGAGTGAAGATCGACTCTTGAGCTCAAATCAACTCTTAGACTTTACTCTCACCCCTACTTAACCAATCATAAACATGGAATCAATCACTCCTCATGGTCCTAACATGCCATGTACAAAGGGAAATTTAAACTCAATAGGAGATGCAAAAAAGCAAGTTAACAATGAGATATTAGTTTACTCAAAGAAGCCAAAATCAACGTACAAAGTGAACTCAGACCTGATGTACCAATAGAGTTGGAACCGACCATAACTCCATATCCAAATGAAACTTCTTCAAATAATAAGCCTCAGAAAGTGACCTACCCATCACTCTCATAAAACAGCCCCGGTCATATATTCTCCATCTTATCTCAAAATTTGTTTCCTATAACATTCTATCTGCAAGATTTCACAGTTTTTCTTATAACCTCGACGGCACAAAAATATCAAAATATATTTTGGAGGCCATGGCTATTCCAAAATGGAAAGAAGCAGTTTTTGAAGAAATGTGAGCATTGGAAAAAAAAAACTTGGAATGTGGTAGAATGTCCAAGAGGAAAAAAAAACTATCGAGCTCAAATGGGTCTTTAATGTGAAGTACAAAGCTGATAAGATAATAGAGCAGTACAAAACTTGACTTCTTGCAAAAGGATATGCACAGACCTACGGCATTGATTACACAAAAACTTTTGCCCTCGTAGTAAAATGAAATACTTTCCGAGTTGTCCTTAGCAGCAAACGTAGATTGGCCTTTCCAACAATTTGACATTAAAAACACATTCTTGAATGGAGAATTGGAAGAAGAGGTATTCATGACACAACTCCCTAGTTTCTGTAAAAATGATGAAAGAAATATGGTGTGTAAACTTAAAAAAATCATTGTACGACCTCAAACAATCACCAGGAGCATGGGTCTACAGATTTGCACAAGTATGGAGAAGTCAAAGATATCAGCAAGAACAATCAGATCATACAATATTCTACCAAGTATCTGAGACGGGGAAGAAAACGATCTCTATTGTATACGTTGATGACATTATACTGACTGGAGATAATATAGTAGAAATCGAAGGCTTACAGAATTTGAAGTTAAGAAAAGCCTAGTTATAGAATTTGAAGTAAAAGACTTGGGACATATACGATATTTCTTAGGAATGGAAGTGACCAGATCTAAGAAAGTTATCGATCTTTCACAACAAAAATACATACTTGATCTTCTAACTGAGACCGGCATGCTTTGATACAAATCAAGTGATACACTAATGGACGTATGAAGAAAAGATAAAAGCACGGGAAAGTTAATCAAAAAGGACAGATATCAATGACTAGTCGAAAAATTAATATATCTCTCTCACACTAGACCTGATAATGTATTTGCAGTAAGAGTGGTAAGCCAACACATACACTCTCCAAAAGAAGCTCACTTAGAAACAGAAGATAGAATCCTTAGATATCTCAAAGGGTATCCTTGAAAACGGACTATTCTTGAAGTGTATTATCAATTTCTACAAGAAAGAAACAACATAAAACTGGGCAGCATGTCTATATAAATAGTAGCCACAGCATTAAACCAAGTATACAATGTCAAATGAAATAATTCTTTAATATGCTCTGCTTCCCTGAATGATCATCAAAATAGCAGCTGTTTCTCTCCCTCCACACATATCAGACGATGCATCCTGGAATAAGATCTCAAACAAGCTTGATATCCTTATTACGAAATTTTCTCCTCTATGCTTTCAATACATCGTCCATACTCAGCGGAAAAACCTAATCCATGTGTTGAGAAGTCAGAATATCATTCCACAGGGAACGAGCACCGTCACAATGAAGACAACTAATCAATCGTCTCTCCATTCCTCCTACACATATATCACCACTCTGTAACATAAAAACCCTATATTTGGAGGTTATCTACCGTTAACAGCTGTCTCTTTCCAACCGTCCATAGTAAAAATGCTACCTAAGGGGACACTTTACATTGTCATACCATCTTCCAGGGGAATGAGCTCTCCACAGGTCTCAATAAGAACCTAAAATAAGTACCAACTGAGAAAATACCATCTCGTATCAACCTCCACCTGCTACAATCACCCTCTTCTACCCTAATGTGCTTCTAGTATAAAGAGGTCACAAGTATCGCATAATCATCCAACTCCCAATCCTGCAAACCCCTCCCAAAAGCAATGTTCCAACTGAGATTCTCATTATGTACATGTAAGACCTCATTCACCATAGCAGATGACATCAAAACAATACGATACAGAGAAAGAAATCCCACTCTTAACAGTCGATTTTCACACCACCAATCTTCCTAAAATCTAATAGTATTGTCATTCCCAACCGCAAACGTCAATCTATCCAGAAAGTGTCTCCACCCTCGTCAGATATACCTCCACAAACTCATCCCATAAGAGCCACGAACCTCGATTGAGCACCATCCCCCTCGATAACACCATATTTCGCCTCTATAATTTCTCTCCAATAGCTTTCCCTCTCCACGTCGAATCATCACAACCACTTACCCAACAAAGCTTTATTAAACAATACCAGACTCCTCAATCCGAGGCCCCCCGTCCTTATGAGAAAATAAATTGCACCCCAATTAACCAAGTGAAGTTTCCTCTCTTCCCCAAACCCTCCCCATAAACATTCTCTCTGAATCCTCTCTAATCTTTTTGCCATTGAGACAGAAATAGGAAAATGACACGAAATAAGTAGGGAGATTTGATAGGGTGGACTTAATGAGGGTAAGATGACATCCCTTTGAGAGGTACATATGTTTCCTACTCGCTAGCCTCCTCTCCACCTTTTCTACAATACTGTTCCAAATATGTATACTTTTTAAAGCGTGCTCCCAAGGAGAGCCCAAGATATGACATAGGTAGCTGCGCAACCCTACAATCCAATATGGCTGCCAACTCCTCCACATTATCGATATCTCCCACTGCGATAGTTCATTTTCCCAATTTATCTTCAATCCAGATACAGCTTCAAAGCATAGAAACAGACGATGCAAGTTCCTGAATTGCTTAGCATCTGTATCACAGAAAATCAATATGTCGTCTTCAAATAAAAAATGGGATACCTGCAATTGGTCAATCATAAAATCCCTTAACAGGCTCTCCCTCACAGCCTTCTTAAGCATCCTACTGACAGTCTTCATAACAATAACAAATAGCAAAGAAGACAAAGGATTCCCTTATCTCAAATCTCTGCCACTCCGAAAAAAACCCTCAGGAGTGTCGTTCACCAAAACTGAAAAGGAAACCGCAGAGATACGAAATTGAATCCATCTACACCACTTATCCTCCAAGCGACATCACCTGAGCATATACAAGAGGAATCCCCAATTCACGTGGTCATAGGTTTTATGAATATCAAACTTACATAATATCTCTGAAACCCCTATGCACAATTTCAAGTCAATACATTCATTTCCTATAAGTACAGAATCCAATATCTAGTGCCACATTATGAAATTTAGACACCACTTTTCCAGACACCTCTTTAAATCTATTTGCTTGTACCTTTGCAATAATCTTGTAGATTCATCTAGGGAAATTTGGTAACTTGGAAAAATAAGAATCAGAATGTGGTAGCTAGAAGTAGTGCTAAAGCTAAGTTTAGAGTAGCTGCACAAGAAATATGTGAAGGATTGCATAAAGAAATTATTGGATAAATTACAAGCTATGGTAAAACTTCCAATCAAACTCTATTGCGACAACAAAGCGGTTATTAACATATCTCTCAATCCAATTCAACGTGATTGAACCTAACATGTGGAAGTAGATAGACACTTCATCAATAAAAAAAGTTGAAGATGAGATTATATGCATGACTTATGTGCCCACCAAAGAACAAATTACAAATATTTTCACCAAAGGACTATCGCGACAAAACTTTGAGGATTTCATTTACAAGTTGGACATGGTCAATATCTAGAATCCAACTTGAGGGGGAGGGTAGAAATCAAGTAATTATTATGGGATTGATTTTGTATTGATTTAGTATTATTGTATAGCCATATTTTGATTAGGTAAACTTCTTTCTTTCATGTTTAGATAGTTACCTTATTAGTCCCTATTTGTATATTATTTATTGAAGCCTAGAATTGTAAACGTAAAGTATGAAATAAGATAATTTACTTCCAAGTTCTGCTCCAGTTCACATAAACAAATAATTATCTCTAATCATGCATAATAAATATCTTATGCATGCTTGAAAATCCATTTAAAGCAATGATGGTATTAACTAAAAAAAAGAAAGAGAGGAGAAATAAAATGGGAAATCTAGTTCAAAAGTATTCAAGTATAGTTCCGTCATTCAACCTAGTGCCAATTCAAAAATAATCATATTAACGTAGTAATTCGTGTTCACATATCAATTAATTAGAGAAGTCCATAAGTATGATATCGTAATTATTAGTACAATATAATTATTTTTCCACTGAGTAAGGGCAGGGGCGGAGCCAGGATTCTTTTTCAGTGCGGGCACAATTTTGTCCGCGCCGTTGAGTTTTTAGTCATAAATGATTAGCAACTCACAGTTACAGAATGATTTCACAGTCACGGAGGCAGCATTAGAAATTTAGCATTTTAGCAACATGAAATTGGAATCAAGCTTCAGTCATAGAGTAAGTGAACTCACAGTCACGGAGTAGTGAGTCCATTAACACTGAAACTTGAGTAGGCTGGGAGCATCTTCAGGAATCACCGAATTAGTCAATCAGGCTCGAGGGCTTCACAAGCCTGAGGCTCCTAGGTCTAATTTCAAGAGCATTCAAAAGCAATTCAAGATTTCAAGCATTTCAATAGCATTTCAAAAGTAATTTCATATGTTAAAAAGAAACAATTACAACTACACAAATCAAAATAAGTAAATAACTGTGAACAAATAAAAACTAAACAAAAACTTGAGTAGGCTTTAGAGTTCAGGAGTCAAAATCAAGGGGCTTACCTTCTTCTTCTGTTGTGCCGGTGATGGTGTCGCGAATCAAAGGTCAAGGACTCAGGGTCTGCTGCCGGCTGCCGCGTCTTGAGAAGTTCAAGGACTCTATTTCAAAGGTGGTGCTGCTGCTTGCGTGACCTGCGTCTAGGGCTCAAAGGTCTGCTGGTTGCCTCGATTGAGAAGTTCAACGTCGGAGGCGGCAGATAAAAGTCAAAGACTCGGAGGCGGGAGGTCGGCGGACACGGGTGGAGCATGGAAGAATGATGAATGAATTACGAATGGGTTGAAATTGAAAATTGGGTTGGAATATTGGTTGATGGTATTACCTTATTGGGCATTTGTTGGGCTTTTTCACTCATTACCATATGCCAACATGTGGGGCTTCAACTTTAAAAAAGAAAAACACCATAATCAAACCAAGAGAGTACCAGTTGAAGAAAGGCACCATAATCAGACGCAGAGTGCTGCCCGCACTGGTCCTAAGCTGGCTCCGCCCCTGAGTAAGGGGGAGTGTAAACTTGATACATAAAGGAAAAACCTATAAGTCCCACACATACTTTTATTAGGCAGCTTAAGAATCTACATAATTTTACCACTATGAAGTTAAATTTTCACAAATTATTAGGCCCTTCAATTTATCATCAAAACTTTCTTTAATCAATCTCAATATTGGCTTTTCCCAAATATGGAAGCTTTCATTGAAGCTTAATTTTTATTCAATAAGTGAGTGGTAATATACATGCTTTGATCAAATATCAAACGATATGAATATTCAATTTTGAATGTAAGGAAAGTACAGTGCTTCGCCAAAACCATGCAAACTGAAAACTACATTATGAGAAAAGAATTTACATTGGGATCACCATGTATTTCATTTACATCGATCCCCTGATTCCACATAATGATCTGAGTGCTCTGAACAACAGATGGTGTGTTCTGCTTTGCAGCAGCAACCTTCCTTGCGGCCTCACGTAGAGCATTCACTGCTACATGGTAAACATGTACAGAATTTGCTCCGTCTTCTACATATTTGATGGCTTCCGTCCCGTGATTAGATTATCATAGCGAGCAGTGAAGGACTCTTGAGGATTATTTTCCAAACCAAGATTGCTCTCATCCAATACAACCTCACTCTTGGCTTTTCTCGTCCACCGTTTCAAAATATAACGAGATGGAAGTGTTAAAAGGTTTGTCATCCTGAAAACTGCTAATATAATATGCCTGCAAAGAATTCCGGAAAACTCAAACATTTGGCAGCTACAATTAGCTTTGTTTTCAAAAACATTGAACCGAATAAAGTATGCCTTATGGCCTTCTCCATACTTTGCCACCTGATAGAGGATGTCCACTCCTATATCATTGATTGTGGCCTGATTAGCCAGAGTCTCAACCAATTCCTCCTGAAATTTCATAAATATTGTCCTTGTATAGATGCTAGCTGCCTGTTTTCCATAGGAGATGGAACTGCCATAGTATTTATGGTATTGTAATCTGCCTTCACTTCTTTTTCCCGTCTACAGGCAATGGCTTTCTCACACTGCTTAATTAGGACTTGTATATTTCTAGATGCATTGATATATCCACTAAAGAATGAATTTACGTTCTCAATGGACTGGGCAATATACATCTCCCCAAAGAATGCACCAAGGAGAAAAACTGGTACCCACTGCAGCCGATCATCATACATCAACTTAAGCCAGTCACTATCTGTTAAACCATATCACTCAAGAAGAGAAACCCAACATAATTTGAACTCTATTGTTCCAGTCTCATTAACGCATTTATGGAATTTCTGCTTCAAAAGAAGGACAAGAGTGGAATATATGGGACAGTTTATCCTGTGCTTCCCTAAATATATTCCATTTACAGAAGTGATAGGCATTCGGAAATACCCAAATTACAGCTGCCTTTGTTCAAGTTTGTTGAACTCTTGTATGAATCTTGAGAAATATCTTCAACATAATAGGCGTTTGAACATCAGTGGAGATGATTTATGTTTGGAGTTACAAGTCTTGAAGTGTTATATACCAAGTGAAGCAACAAGAACAATTGAAATGCTACAATATTTGAAGACATTGAATGTTTGTTTCTCAAATACTTATATTGCTTACAAAATTTTATTAACCATACCGGTTATAATTACATCTGCGGAAAGAAGTTTCTCGAAATTGAAGTTGATCAAAACCTATCTCCCATCAACTATGTCACAAAAAAGATTAAACGGGTTGGCTATGTTATCAATAGAGAAAGAAATGATTGAGCAACTAAATTATTCAGATTTAATTGATATTTTTGCCTCTAAAATAGCAAGATGAATATTATTTAACTAATTGTTTGAAACATTGTTGGTTTTGATAGTTTATAATATAAATCTTTTTTATAATATATTTGATTGTTTTTTTAATGTTAGTTTTTTAAGTTAGTAATGGATCGCATAATACACCGTTGAATTTTGCATTTACGTTAACTTCGCCGGGCCCTAATTTACGGACTTCGTCTCAGGCCCCGACAATTACATGACCGGCTCTAGTGGTCAATAGTGATGGATATTGGAGGACAAACAGACATAGCATCAAGCCAAGTCTCGAATAGCCAAACAAAGGAGGACTAAGACTCATTGAGGAGCAATGCACAACCGAACAATACCAGCATCGTTCACTCCTGTAAATGGGGCAAAGGGAACCCTGTAACAGTTAGTCCTATAAGTTATGTCAAAAGTAAACTTGTCTCCAAATTACTTATATAATTCATCCTAGAAGTTGAATCGGTCCAAAAAATGTTTCCATGTGCATTGTCGAGATCGCCTCGGATAGCATAAAAAGGACCAGGATCCTCAGCCTTCATATGCTTCACATAATCAATGATATGCTGACCCCATTTCCAAGGGTCCTCTGTCGGCTGCTGCTCATGTAATTCTGGCAATCAACCTTTGCGAAACCAACATTACTAATTCTACCTGATTCAATTGCCAACACCGTCATCACCCCACTTGGCCCCATTCCAGCTGCTTGAAGGGTATCGATCAAGCTTCGAGCAGGTCCAGACACATGCCTATGCGAGCAAAGGATGCACCTTATCCGGTGGCACAAGTTCGTGATTATGCTCCTTTACAAACTTTGTCACAGCCCATTTCCCAGAATCCTGTCTCTTGACAGTCAATTGACAACCGATTCTTGTGACAGTACGCTGGCGCTTCAACCGATTTTTCGCGTCTAAACCCCTCTCTCGAACACA
Organism: Olea europaea var. sylvestris; assembly: GCF_002742605.1. Classification (NCBI taxonomy): domain Eukaryota; kingdom Viridiplantae; phylum Streptophyta; class Magnoliopsida; order Lamiales; family Oleaceae; genus Olea; species Olea europaea. The sequence goes on along the minus strand of NC_036243.1, from coordinate 4,740,245 downwards.
CAACTTGGCGATAAATGATGGACCCATCACCCCGTGACCTCTGATACACACTACTCCGGGTGCTAAACCCAACCCTCCGCACATACGACTTGTAAGCAATTCTACCAGCCTGTTCAGAATCAAATTCCATTCCCTCATAGCGCTCGAGATGGAAATCCCCATCATTCCCATTAGAAATTGACAGAGAAGTCCGAGCCCTTTCGGCTAATTCATTGTCATTTTATAATTATCATCATATTGACGTTGTTGTCCTAAAACATGAACAGTCTCTTCTTCTTCTTCCCCAGAACCCATATTGAATTCCATGTCCTCGTTTTCCAAGTCCAATTGTACAAGGTCCATGTGGACTAACGATTGACTTCAACATACAGCTTCCTTTCGATTTTATGATGATTTTTGCTAAATTTAGACAGTGAATTTGCAATTTTTTTTAAGTCCTTGGTAATGGGTAATGGTTAAAAATGGATATAGAAATTGTAGAATGATGCATCAGACTTTAACAAAGTACAGAAAGATTAATAATGACTGACCAGTGACATAAAGTTGCAGCATTTTCGAGCGATGAACATCAGCTGACAGGTTTTCCATCAAGATTTGAGTTTGTTTTTTGAGGTTTCACTGGGATTTTGCAAAGTAAAAATACAGCTCGCAATTGTCGGAAGAAGGGAAAGATGTGGGATGCAATGGGGTTAGCGTAGTGGTTGATTTGCGTCCAATATGGCTATAGCAGTTTTCTCTTTTCTTTTCATCGGTTTTTGGGTATTTTTCCACATAAATCGAACACCTTCGGTAACAATTTCTTAAAGCAGCAAGAAAGCATAAATTTGGTTCCAACATTTTATTGCTCAAGATGAGTATGTTACATTATCTCCGTTTCATGTCGTGTTTACTTTTCTTAATATTGATGCTGTTGTTGAAATATTGGTGTATAAATATATTTCTATAGTGCATACAAATACGATATAATTGCGATTTATTGGTGTAAAATACCTTATAGTCCTAGAGTTTTGACTTATTGATTGGTGTAAAATACCTTATAGTCATAGAGTTTTGACTTATTGAAATTAAGATACGCGCATGAAAAATGTACAAATTGTAAATTATTGAAATGTAAAAATAGAAATTAGAAGGAGGTTAAATGAAACTAGGTATACGATTGTAAATCTTTTTACTAATAGAATTAAATGAACGTCTGTCTTCAAAGATACAATGCTTCAATTTTGTTGGACATACCAAAAGCAGAAGATATTAAACAACAAAATCGAAATAATTTGAAAATTATTTTGACGGAATTTAAAGGAAGAAGAAATTAGAAATCAATTATTTGGAATTAATTATAAGTGTTGAAAATGAAATTATGAGGTCTAATTTATAGATTTTAATGTGTCTTTTCCTAGTTATCACATCTTTTGGCATAATATCATTTTAATATTTCAAATTAGGACATGATTTTACAATATAAATTACACCCTATACAAAGGTTCATAAATATTCATTATGCAACTATTTGAATAGTCACACTTCCACTATTTGAATAGTCACACTTCATTCGAAAAATTACAACTCTTCAATATCCACCATTTGTATTTGAAAAGTCGCATCTAGTTATTACACCCAATGGAGACATGTTCCATTCACACATTTTACCTAAATCGCTTCCCATGCAAAGGTTCATGACCATTCATTATGCAACCGTTTGAATACTCATACCCAATCAGAATTCAATATCCATAATTTGCATTCAAAAAGTCACATCTAGTCACCTCACACATTGGAGACTTTTCCAAATTTTAATAGTTGACTAACTCGTAAATTTCAACAATTCTCCACATGAATGGAAGAAGTCGACTTAAAATAAGGAAGACGAAGAAGAGTACCATCTGATGGTTGGATTGTTTCTATGAAGGTATTAGACGATAAGTTGAGAAGGTGAAGTGGTTTAAGATCACCTATTGAAGCTGGTATCTTCCTTTTAAACTTACTGCTTGACATATCAATCGATGTGAAGACTCAAAATTCTGTTCATCTCCATCTGTATCCCTTTACTTGTAGTCAATGTCAGGCAGAAAAGTCATCTTCATTTATTAGAAAGAGTGAAGAGAGAAGCTTGGTAAAGATAATTTCCAATATCAAACAGTATAAGTTGTTGAAATTCTTGCTTGAATAGTCATCATATATAGGGAAAAGAGGTTGAATTGAAATCAAATTAAAGTGTAGTTATATGATTGAAATCAGAGTTACCCAATTAAAAATAAATCGAAGTGCAGCTACCGGATTGACCCTGAAGCAGAGACGGATTTTTCATTTTTTTCTTTTTAAAAACCAGTTTTTTATGTGTAAAATTTTTTTTTTTCCCACGTAGCACCGCAATTTGAAATTTTGTAGCCTAGTCTTGGATTCAATTCTAGATCCGTCCGTGCCCTGAAGTAAATGTAATTTAACCAAAATAGTTGCAATGGTGGGAGTATTAGTATTCTGCATGCAATTTGTTCCATACAAAAAGCAAGCTGAACTAAATCAGAATCCCGTAATCAATTTACTATTTGCTTAAAAACTGCAATTTTTACCTAATATTCTGCAAGGAGATTTATTCTATGCATATCAAAGCTGAGAATAATCATGATCCTGAAAATAAGTTATTTATACTTTAAAAAAGCAGAATTTTGCATCAAATCTACTGTTATGCTACCATAAGATGAGAAATAATTTCATCTATGTAGCTGTCAGAACTTCCTCCTTCATCTATAGCCTCCTTAGCCAGCACTTTCCAACGAATGGCATTCTTTCTAATCTCTTGTCCTCTTTCTCCTTCCATAATTTCATTGATGCATCTCTTTATTTCGTCTCTTCGTGTAACACCCTTCTCGTCCGACTTAGGCATCGTTCCGACCTGCCAAACATACTCGACAAAATGTGCATTTGTCATCTGGTCAAGAATCTGAGGCATTGCTACCATAGGCACCCCAAGGCTTATTGCCTCCATAGTCGAATTCCAACCGCAGTGTGATATGAAACATCCAACTGCATGATGTGCCAGAACTTCCAACTGAGGGCACCATTTCACTATCAATCCTTTACCTGAGTTTTCATCGTGAAAATTAGTTGGAAGTTTACTTTCTTCACTTGGCTGGACTACCCACAAGAAGCTGTTGTTACTCTGCTTAAGGGCAGCGGCTAATTCTACTGTTTGCTCTGTATTCAAATTTGCATTGCTCCCAAACGAGACGTAGACGACTGATCCGGTTTCCTTAGAGTCAAGCCATTTCATGCAGGCGTCCGTGTTCGGCTTATGTATGTTGAAACCATAGTCATCGTCGTCTTCCACCCGGTTGTCTAGATAAATAGAAGGCAAAGTTGGTCCAATGGTTCTCACAGGCCAGAGTTTTGACATCCAACTGACGACCTACATTCGACAAGGCTTATTCAAGTAAGTTACATGAATGTCTAAAAATATTGACATCGTTAAATTTGCGCATAATCGAGTAAGTTATGCTTACGTCCTCTTCGAGCTTATCGAAGGAGTTGAAAAGAACCCAATCTGCATTTTCACTATTGTCAAATTGTTGTAATAAGTACCGGATTATCGGAGGATATCGTCCGGTATCAGGACCAAGTGAAGGCAGATTCGGAAGTCCAATCTCGGGTAATCCAGGCAGGGAGGAAGCTGGAACTGATGGAGTCACTTCCGATAATTCGCAGTGCATCGGATAGTAACTAGCAATCGCAGCACACGATTGAGTAAAAAAGGCAGCCCGATCAACTCCCATTTGGCTTGCCACGCTCGAAGCCCACGTTATGTTGGCATCGTAGACGAGACATTTCACAGGTCTTTCAGAGTCTCTGATGAGTTGAGTCAAGTTTCTTGTGCCACTGGCTTCAAATCTATCGAGAAATCCTCTAAATCCTCCTGGTCCCGCCACCCCTCCTTCAGCGCAATCGTCATATATCGATTCGAACACGATCGAGCTCGATGCAGATTGGATAGCCTTGGTATTACTCAAAGTGGTTGCTACCGTAACATGGATTCCTTTAGCAGCCAGTCTTTTGGAAAATTGAATCATGGGGTTTATGTGACCTTGTCCATGATATGCAAGAACCACTACATGAACTTTGCCTCTCTCCATCTCTGAATTCAATCTTCTGCCTGAAAATTTTCCTGGAAAGCAATAACTTAGTTCGAAGGATGAAATTTCACGTGATTGAATATAGCTGAAATTTAAGTCAATGTGGGTGTTGGGCACCGAATTTCTTGTTGAATTCGAAATTCTTTTGGCATTCTTTTATATTGTAAATGTAATTGTTCCTTACAATGGTTAATAATCCACCAGAAACAGGACAAAAACCGAATAAACACAATTCTTCTTTTTGTGCGGGTGCAAAATTAGCATCTACAGGGCCGACTCAAGGCATCTGATTAATTTAAGTTTGGCAATTTTTTAATGGAAAATGATTATATTTTTTTTAAGTTTTTTGTTTTAAAGTCTTGCTTACTTGACTCTTATTAAAAATGACACTCATTTGTTTATCTATTTATATTTCCGTGCCAACTCAACTAGTTTGATCCACTGATGGAAAATGCCAACGACCCGGGAGGTGACTTAATTAATTGAAGTTGGGCAATTTTTTAATGGAAAATGATTATGTTTTTGTAAGTTTTTTGTTTGAAAGACAGGTTTACTTTGACTTTCATTTGTTTATCTATTTATATTCCCGCGCCAACTCAACTAGTTTGATCCAATGATGAAAAATGTCAAACAATCCGCGAGGATGGCCTCGAGGGTGATTGTGCCCTCACATGCTCAGCGTGAATTCCCTATGAATAAAATAACCCTGACCCCTATGTGTGTGTATTGTGTCAGCCTCGTAGTCATCCTCGCAAACAATGTAGCACAGCTCTCGAATGATTGAACAAGGTATTTTTGAGATTAGTTCATAGGTCAATGACAGAATTAAAAAGGGGGGACAAGTGTTATTTTTTTATTGAAAAAAAAAAAAAAAAAACAACCAGACAGGTCCCGTCACCAAACTCTGTTTTTGATCCCCGTTTGAATAGCTTTATTCATAAATCAGTAACTTAAGTTATATTATCCCTAACTCTACAAGTGGGAACGAACAGGCCACACTGGGTTTTCGTATTATTTAGCCCTTGTTTGATTTTCATTAAATTACATTACATTACATTCTATTTTTCTCTCTCCTATTTTCAACCACACAATCTTCCATAAAATAATATTACACGTAAATCGAAAAATTTTCTTTCTTTTTCAACCACTCATTTTTCAAAAAACACTATTCTATACATTAAATTTTCCCCGTAATGGGGGCCAAACAGGGGCTTAATCTTGTTCTACTGTGGATGACAAAATTTGTTTTACAAGCAAAAATATCTTCACGAGAAGAAATGCAGGAGATAATAGAGTTAATAACTAATATGAGACGGTAATCCTCCCTTCTAAACCATAATTCATTCTCTTCACAGCTTAGACAAAAATCTTTGCGTTACATCACAGAGGCAATTCTCAAACATTATTTCGACGACAAAATTACAGAAACAAAATTAAGTTTATTACCATAGTCTAATCCTTAATCCTACATAAGATTCGCATGCAAAACGAGAAAAGAGATGAACAGATTCTGTAAAATCCCAATTTAGTGTGCAAGAGTTCGAAGGAAGGACGTGAGAATAATTAGTAGGGAGTGCTCCCGCTTGAAGGTGAGGATATCACGGACAGAATATCAGTCACAGAAGCCATAGCACTCAAAGCAGCTTTTAGAACATCTTGAGAACACCCTGGTTTCACTATCGAACGCACCTGGAAAAAGAAGAAAAAAGGGAACATGACATTATTTAAGTGAATAAAATAGACAATAGCGTTCATTCGCTAATTATCTAGTGCAGAAATTTGAAAATGACCAGTGAAAAGAGACAACCTTATCGAGGTGTTCCTTCAATTGCTTGATACGACCCATGTAATCTTGGTCCTCAACACACAGGGTTACGGGCTTTGAATCAGCCCCAGGACCTTCGAACTGAAGGGGTCCTGGGTTTCTATAGACGTCGTCCATCAAAAATTTGGTTGCATTTTGTCTCAGCAGCCTGTAGCAAACAAGTTGAAAGAATAACTCAATCCATTAGACAAAGGCACTAAATTTCCCAGGAGATTTACCAAAAAAAAAAAAATTGAGGATGTGCCAATAAGATTTCGAAATCCATGTTTCAGAGTTCATTGAGACAAAACAGTAAGAACGGGCGTAAAGAAATGGCTTACCCGTATGACTTGCCCTTCAAATCCACAGCTGCTGGATGCAGAGCCGGTTTTCCCAGTGTTGCAGCCCCATGGCCACGACCATAGCGCTTAACGGTCATCATGCTCTGAAGTAACAAGTACCAAACAGGTTCAACTTCATACTCATTGAAACATCATATTTTAAGAAGAAAAAGGAGTAGAGTGCAGGAGTATGACTTTCGAGCTTATAATCTTCCATGCACATTCTTGCCATAAATAAAAAATATTGAAAAAATAGAGAACCTACTGTTATAGGAGCAGCACCACAACGCCACTTGTTCACAGGGTTCTTCAGGTTAGTTACAGTTGCCATATAACCATTCAAACCTGCAGCAAGTATGTGGTAGCCTATATGACCAAGGACCTGAAACAACATTGTTGCTTTTAGCTATTTGTTTTACTATAAATCCAAATTTAGTTAGAATTTGGAAAGGATAACAAAAGAAAGTGTGATGGAATCTCCATAAAGGATTCTCAACTCCCTTGAAGGCTCTCCTATTCCTCTCTGAAAGAAGCGCTTCCAAACTCCGCTATTAGCCCTAACACTCCCTTTTACCCTCCAATCCCTTGCTTTAGTGTCCTGAAAATCTATAATAACTAAACAAGTCTAAAGCAGAACATACATATGCGTAGTCACAATCAAACTTTGATGGCAATGATCCACGAGCTTGATAACCGAAGAAGTGGCAGATGCCATTGAATTTCTTTCCCTTGTAGGTTCCTTCTTTCTATAAATATAACCAGACATCAGATATATGCTCAAAAAATCAAGATATTAAACAAAAGAGTTCAAAAGACATTTGAACAACCCAAGGGGACATGCACAGTGTCGATTTTTCGTTTTACTATTTTTTTAATTAATTATCTTAATTGATGAAGTACAAAAAATATTATTCAATTTAATTTATTCTTTAAATATTTCTTTAATTAAGTATATTATTTATTTCATATTTAATTACTCTATTTCGATTATTTATTTGAATAATATTTATTCGATTTTTCCTTTTACTATTTCTTTAATTCATTATCTTAGTTCTTTAAGTAAAAAAAAATATTGCTTTTTTTAATTTATTCTTTAAATATTTCGTTAATTATGTATATTATTTATTTCGATTATTTATTTGAATAAAAATAATAATATTTATTCGATTTTTCGTTTCACTATTTCTTTAATTAATTATCTTAATTGGTTAGGTAAAAAATATTATTCAATTTTATTTATTCTTTTAATATTTTGTTAATCACGTGTTTTATTTATTTCATATTTAATTACTCTATTTCGATTATTTATTTGAATAATATTTATTCTATTTTTCCTTTTACTATTTCTTTAATTCGTTATCTTAATTCGTTAAGTAAAAAAAAAATATTGTTTTTTTAATTTATTCTTTAAATATTTCGTTAATTATGTATATTAATTATTTCATATTTAATTACTCTATTTCGATTATTTATTTCAATAAAAATAATAATATTTATTTGATTTTCGTTTCACTATTTCTTTAATTAATTATCTTAATTGGTTAGGAAAAAAATATTATTCAATTTAATTTATTCTTTAAATATTTCGTTAATCATGTGTTTTATTTATTTCATATTTAATTACTCTATTTCGATTATTTATTTGAATAATATTTATTCGATTTTTCCTTTTACTATTTCTTTAATTCATTATCTTAATTCGTTAAGTAAAAAAAAATATTGTTTTTTTAATTTATTTTTTAAATATTTTGTTAATTATGTATATTATTTATTTCATATTTAATTACTCTATTTCGATTATTTATTTGAATAAAAATAATAATATTTATTCGATTTTTCGTTTTACTATTTCTTTAATTAATTATCTTAATTGGTGAAGTACAAAAAATATTATTCAATTTAATTTATTCTTTAAATATTTCGTTAATTATGTATATTATTTATTTCATATTTAATTACTCTATTTCGATTATTTATTTGAATAATATTTATTTGATTTTTCCTTTTACTATTTCTTTAATTCATTATCTTAATTGGTGATGTACAAAAAATATTATTCAATTTAATTTATTCTTTAAATATTTCGTTAATTATGTATATTATTTATTTCATATTTAATTACTCTATTTCGATTATTTATTTGAATAATATTTATTCGATTTTTCCTTTTACTATTTCTTTAATTCATTATCTTAATTGGTGAAGTACAAAAAATATTATTCAATTTAATTTATTCTTTAAATATTTCGTTAATTATGTATATTATTTATTTCGATTATTTATTTGAATAAAAATAATAATATTTATTCGATTTTTCGTTTCACTATTTCTTTAATTAATTATCTTAATTGGTTAGGTAAAAAAAATATTATTCAATTTAATTTATTCTTTTAATATTTCGTTAATCATGTGTTTTATTTATTTCATATTTAATTACTCTATTTCAATTATTTATTTCGATTTTCCCTTTTACTATTTTTTTAATTCATTATCTTAATTCGTTAAGTAAAAAAAATATTGTTTTTTTTAATTTATTCTTTAAATATTTCGTTAATTATGTATATTATTTATTTCATATTTAATTACTCTATTTCGATTATTTATTTGAAACGTATATTTAAGTAAAAAAGAAAAAAAATTAAAACTCAATTTAATTTATCTTTAAATATTTCGTTAATTCTCTTAATATATTATTTATTTTATATTTCATTTTATTTCTTAACACAAAAATAAAACAATAATTCTGAAAAAAAAAATTATTTTTGACCCAAATCCGGGTCCGGTGTGGTCCGGGCCATATGGTCCGGACCAATCCGGACCCAGACCATATGGTCCTGGTCCGGTGGTCCGTAACGGACCATCCGGTTTGGTCCGTGACGGACCAGACCATCCTTTTCCGACAAGTTCCGTCCCTTTTTTTCACTTTTTTTTCAACATTTTAACCTCAAATTCGATATTTTCTTACATTTTAACCATAAAAACACATGAATTTAACCCATATTCATATCCTAAACATTCAAACTTTCACAAATTCAAATTAGTTATTTATAAAAAAACATGTCTAACCTTTAAGAAAATGACGGTCTCCGGCGAATCGAGGTGGCTCTGGTCTTGGTCGAAGTTGGTGAGGTCCGGGCAGTCCGTAGGCGACGTCGAGCGGTCCGCAGCAGATTTTTTCTTTTTTTTTTTATCTTCTCTTCTTTCCTAAATGAGGATATTTTCGACCCTACACATTTTGTTTACATTTTCCCTTTTTTTTTTTTTAACAAATAACTAAGTCAAAGGCTATTATGGAAAACACATCGGGTGGGGCAGCCATTGCCCACCATTTCCTCCCTCTGATGCACGCTACTCCGGGTGCTAAACCCAACCCTCCGCACATACGAGTTGTAAGCAATTCTACCAGCCTGTTCAGAATCAAATTCCATTCCCTCATAGCGCTCGAGATGGAAATCCCCATCATTCCCATTAGAAATTGACAGAGAAGTCTGAGCCCTTTCGGCTAATTCATTGTCATTTTATAATTATCATCATATTGACGTTGTTGTCCTAAAACATAAACAGTCTCTTCTTCTTCTTCCCCAGAACCCATATTGAATTCCATGTCCTCGTTTTCCTAGTCCAATTGTACAAGATCCATGTGGACTAACAATTGACTTCAACATACAGCTTCCTTTCGATTCTACGATGATTTTGCTAAATTTAGACAGTGAATTTGCAAATTTTTCAAAGTCCTTGGTAATGGGTTATGGTTAAAAATGGATATAGAAATTGTAGAACGATGCATCAGACTTTTAACAAGTGCAGAAAGAATGACTGACCAGTGACCTAAAGTTGCAGCATTTTCGAGCAATGAACATCAGCTGACAGGTTTTCCATCAAGATTTGAGTACTATTTTGAGGTTTACCTAGGATTTTGCAAAGGAAAAATACAGCTCGCAATTGTCGGAAGAAGGGAAAGATGTGCAATGGGGTTGGGTTAGGGTCGGGGTTGATTTGCGTCGAATAAGGCTATGGCAGTTTTCTCTTTTCTTTTTATCGGTTTTTGGGTACTTTCCATAAATCGAACACCTTCGGTAACAATTTCTTAAAGCAGCAAGAAAGCATAAATTCGGTTCCGACATTTTATCGCCCAAGATGAGTGTTGTATTATCTCCGTTTCATTTCGTGTTTACTTTTCTTAATATTGATACTGTTTTTGAAATATTGGTGTATAAATATATTTCTATAGTGCCTACAAATACAATATAATTGCGATTTATTGGTGTAAAATACCTTATAGTCATAGAGTTTTGACTCAATGAAATTAAGATACGCGCATGAAAAATGTACAAATTGTAAATTATTGAAATGTAAAAAAAAAAAAGTAGAATGAGATTAAATGAAACTAGGGATGCGATTGTTGATCTTTTTACTAATAGAATTAAATGGACGTCTGTCTTCCACGATACAGCGCTTCAATTTTGTTGGACAAACCAAAAGCGGACGATATTAAACAAGAAACTCAAAATAATTTGAAAATTATTTTCACGGAACTTGAAGGAAGAAGAAATTAGAAATCAATTATTTAGAATTAATTATAGGTGTTGAAAATGAAATTATGAGGTCTAATTTATAGATTTTAACGTGTCTTTTCCTAGTTATCACATCTTTTGGCACAATATCATTTTAATATTTCAAATTAGGACATGATTTGACGATATAAATCACACCCCATACAAAGGTTCATGAATATTCATTATGCAACTATTTGGATAGTTACACTTCACTCGAATAATCACAACTCTTCAATATACACCATTTGTATTTGAAAACTCGCGTCTAGTCACTACACCCAATGGAGACATGTCCCATTCACACATTTTACCTAAATCGCTTCCTATACAAAAAGGTTCTTGACTATTCATTATGCAACCGTTTCAATAGTCGCACCCAATCAAAAAGCTCACTATTCTTCAATATCCATCATTTGCATTTAAAAAGTCGCATCTGGTCACCTCACACATTGGAGACTTTTCCAAATTTTAATCGTTGACTAATTCGTAAATTTCAACAATTTCCCACATGGATGGAAGAAGTCGACTTAAAATAAGGAAGATGAAGAAGAGTACCATCTGATGGTTGGATTGTTTCAATGAAGGTATTAGACGATAAGTTGAGAAGGTGAAGTGGTTTAAGATCACCTATTGAAGCTGGTATCTTCCTTTTAAACTTACTGCTTGACATATCAATCGATGTGAAGACTCAAAATTCTGTTCATCTCCATCTGTATCCCTTTACTTGTAGTCAATGTTAGGCAGAAAAGCCATCTTCATTTATTAGAAAGAGTGAAGAGAGAAGCTTGGTAAAGATAATTTCCAATATCAAACAGTATAAGTTGTTGAAATTCTTGCTTGAATAGTCATCATATATAGGGACCGGATTGACACTGAAGTGAACGTAATTTAACCAAAATAGTTGCAATGGTGGGAGTATTAGTATTCTGCATGCAATTTGTTCTATACAAAATCAGAATCCCGAAATCAATTTACGATTTGCTTAAAAAGCTGCAATTTTTACCTAATATTCTGCAAGGAGATTTATTCTATGCATATCAAAGCTGAGAATAATCATGATCCTGAAAATAAGTTATTTATACTTTAAAAAAGCAGAATTTTGCATCAAATCTACTGTTATGCTACCATAAGATGAGAAATAATTTCATCTATGTAGCTGTCAGAACTTCCTCCTTCATCTATAGCCTCCTTAGCCAGCACTTTCCAACGAATGGCATTCTTTCTAATCTCTTGTCCTCTTTCTCCTTCCATAATTTCATTGATGCATCTCTTTATTTCGTCTCTTCGTGTAACACCCTTCTCGTCCGACTTAGGCATCGTTCCGACCTGCCAAACATACTCGACAAAATGTGCATTTGTCATCTGGTCAAGAATCTGAGGCATTGCTACCATAGGCACCCCAAGGCTTATTGCCTCCATAGTCGAATTCCAACCGCAGTGTGATATGAAACATCCAACTGCATGATGTGCCAGAACTTCCAATTGAGGGCACCATTTCACTACCAATCCTTTACCTGAGTTTTCGTCGTGAAAATTAGTCGGAAGTTTACTTTCTTCACTTGGCTGCACTACCCACAAGAAGCTATTGTTGCTCTGCTTAAGGGCCGCGGCTAATTCTACTGTTTGCTCTGTATTCAAATTTGCATTGCTCCCAAACGAGATGTAGACGACTGATCCGGTTTCCTTGGAGTCAAGCCATTTCATGCAGGTGTCCGTGTTCGGCTTATGCATGTTGAAACCATAGTCATCGTCGCCTTCCACCCGGTTGTCTAGATAAATAGAAGGCAAAGTTGGTCCAATGGTTCTCACAGGCCAGAGTTTTGACATCCAACTGACGACCTACATTCGACAAGGCTTATTCAAGTAAGTTACATGAATGTTTAAAAATATTGACATCATTAAATTTGTGCATAATCAAGTAAATTATGCTTACGTCCTCTTCCAACTTGTCGAAGGAGTTGAAAAGAACCCAATCTGCTTTTTCACTATTGTCAAATTGTTGTAATAAGTATCGGATTATTGGAGGATATCGTCCGGTATCAGGACCAAGTGAAGGCAGATTCGGAAGTCCAATCTCAGGTAATCCAGGCAGGGAGAAAGCAGGAACTGATGGAGTCACTTCCGATAATTCGCAGTGCATCGGATAGTAACTAGCAATCGCAGCACACGATTGAGTAAAAAAGGCAGCCCGATCAACTCCCATTTGGCTTGCCACGCTCGAAGCCCACGTTATGTTGGCATCGTAAACGAGACATTTCACAGGTCTTTCAGAGTCTCTGATGAGTTGAGTCAAGTTTCTTGTGCCACTGGCTTCAAATCTATCGAGAAATCCTCTAAATCCTCCTGGTCCCCCCACCCCTCCTTCAGCACAATCGTCATATATCGATTCGAACACGATTGAGCTCGATGCAGATTGGATAGCCTTGGTATTACTCAAAGTGGTTGCTACCGTAACATGGATTCCTTTAGCAGCCAGTCTTTTGGAAAATTGAATCATGGGGTTTATGTGACCTTGTCCATGATATGCAAGAACCACTACATGAACGTTGCCTTTCTCCATCTCTGAATTAAATCTTCTGCCTGAAAATTTTCCTGGAAAGCAATAACTTAGTTCGAAGGATGAAATTTCACGTGATTGAATATAGCTGAAATTTAAGTCAATGTGGGTGTTGGGCACCGAATTTCTTGTTGAATTCGAAATTCTTTTGGCATTCTTTTATATTGTAAATGTAATTGTTCCTTACAATGGTTAATAATCCACCAGAAACAGGACAAAAACCGAATAAACACAATTCTTCTTTTTGTGCGGATGCAAAATAAGCATCTACAGGGCCGGCTCAAGGCATCTGATTAATTTAAGTTTGGCAATTTTTTAATGGAAAATGATTATATTTTTTTTAAGTTTTTTGTTTTAAAGTCTTGCCTACTTGACTCTTATTAAAAATGACACTCATTTGTTTATCTATTTATATTTCCGTGCCAACTCAACTAGTTTGATCCAAAGATGGAAAATGCCAACGACCCGGGAGGTGACTTAATTAATTAAAGTTGGGCAATTTTTTAATGGAAAATGATTATGTTTTTATAAGTTTTTTTTTTGAAAGACAGGTTTACTTTGACTTTCATTTGTTTATCTATTTATATTCTCGCGCCAACTCAACTAGTTTGATCCAATAATGAAAAATGTCAAAGACCCGCGAGGGTGATCGTGCTTTCACATGCTTAGCGTAGGTTCTCCATGAATAAAATAACCTCGACCTTCATGTGTGTGTATTGTATCAGCCCCGTAGTCATCCTCACGAACAATGTAACACAGCTCTCCAATGATCGAACAAGGTATTTTTGAGATTAGTTCGTAGGTCAATGACAGAATTAAAAAGAGAGGGACAAGTGTTATTTTTTTGTTGAACAACTAGAAATAAATAAATAAATAAATAACGACCAGACAGGTCCCGTCACCAAACTCTGTTTTTGATCCCCGTTCGAATAGCTTTATTCATAAATCAGTAACTTTAGTTATATTATCCCTAACTCTACAAGTGGGAACGAACAGGCCACACTGGGTTTTCGTATTATTTAATCTGGTTCTACTGTGGATGACAAAATTTGTTTTACAAGCAAAAATATCTTCACTCGAAGAAATGCAGGAGATAATAGAGGTAATAACTAATATGAGACAGTAATCCTCCCTTCTAAACCATAATTCATTATCTTCACAGCTTAGACAAAAATCTTTGCGTTACATCACAGAGGCAATTCTCAAACATTATTTCGACGACAAAATTACAGAAACAAAATTAAGTTTATTACCATAGTCTAATCCTTAATCCTACATAAGAATCGCAAGCAAAACAAGAAAAGAGATGAACAGATTCTGTAAAATCCCAATTTAGTGTGCAAGAGTTCGAAGGAAGGACGTGAGAATAATTAGTAGGGAGTGCTCCCGCTTGAAGGTGAGGATATCACGGACAGAATATCAGTCACAGAAGCCATAGCACTCAAAGCAGCTTTTAGAACATCTTGAGAACACCCTGGTTTCACTATCGAACGCACCTGGAAAAAGAAGAAAAAAGGGAACACGACATTATTTAAGTGAATAAAATAGACAATAGCGTTCATTCGCTAAATTATCTAGTGCAGAAATTTGAAAATGACCAGTGAAAAGAGACAACCTTATCGAGGTGTTCCTTCAATTGCTTGATACGACCCATGTAATCTTGGTCCTCAACAGACAGGGTTACGGGCTTTGAATCAGCCCCAGGACCTTCGAACTGAAGGGGTCCTGGGTTTCTATAGACGTCGTCCATCAAAAATTTGGTTGCATTTTGTCTCAGCAGCCTGTAGCAAACAAGTTGAAAGAATAACTCAATCCATTAGACAAAGGCACTAAATTTCCCAGGAGATTTACCAAAAAAAAAAAAATTGAGGATGTGCCAATAAGATTTCGAAATCCATGTTTCAGAGTTCATTGAGACAAAACAGTAAGAACGGGCGTAAAGAAATGGCTTACCCGTATGACTTGCCCTTCAAATCCACAGCTGCTGGATGCAGAGCCGGTTTTCCCAGTGTTGCAGCCCCATGGCCACGACCATAGCGCTTAACGGTCATCATGCTCTGAAGTAACAAGTACCAAACAGGTTCAACTTCATACTCATTGAAACATCATATTTTAAGAAGAAAAAGGAGTAGAGTGCAGGAGTATGACTTTCGAGCTTATAATCTTCCATGCACATTCTTGCCATAAATAAAAAATATTGAAAAAATAGAGAACCTACTGTTATAGGAGCAGCACCACAACGCCACTTGTTCACAGGGTTCTTCAGGTTAGTTACAGTTGCCATATAACCATTCAAACCTGCAGCAAGTATGTGGTAGCCTATATGACCAAGGACCTGAAACAACATTGTTGCTTTTAGCTATTTGTTTTACTATAAATCCAAATTTAGTTAGAATTTGGAAAGGATAACAAAAGAAAGTGTGATGGAATCTCCATAAAGGATTCTCAACTCCCTTGAAGGCTCTCCTATTCCTCTCTGAAAGAAGCGCTTCCAAACTCCGCTATTAGCCCTAACACTCCCTTTTACCCTCCAATCCCTTGCTTTAGTGTCCTGAAAATCTATAATAACTAAACAAGTCTAAAGCAGAACATACATATGCGTAGTCACAATCAAACTTTGATGGCAATGATCCACGAGCTTGATAACCGAAGAAGTGGCAGATGCCATTGAATTTCTTTCCCTTGTAGGTTCCTTCTTTCTATAAATATAACCAGACATCAGATATATGCTCAAAAAATCAAGATATTAAACAAAAGAGTTCAAAAGACATTTGAACAACCCAAGGGGACATGCACAGTGGTAAATCTGAAATAATGCAAAGGCAGAAAATGAGTGACCAGATAAATGCCACTGAGCTTTCTTTTAAGAGATAATGATATCAAGTGGGAAAAAACAGCCAGTGAACTATTTATGTACACACATATATATATATACATATATAAGATGAAAATATTAAGTTTTTAACAAAATATAAAAACATATAAAATTAGATACAATAGAAGTTTCTTTTCATTGTATAAAAAAGAATAGTGGCATCTTGAAAGGAGATGAAAGTCGTCAAGAAAACAGAGCCGGGGATGCTACACTAACTAAATAATACTTTCCAAGATTTAATATGTGAACAAAGGAGTAAACAACAACGGAGGCAATAGAAAGACAGGTTACCAATCGCTTGTTCATTTCTGCTTCAACAAGATGAACCAAGAGCTTTTCTGTCTCTATCTGTTGAGAACAGAAGGAAAACAATCAATAAACAAAAAAATATTTTACACGTCTTGCATAAAAAATAGTTGGCGGATACAAGCACCTGTGATAGTTGTGCAGAGTCATCTGATTCTGGGTGGAGAAGTAGCTACAACACCACAGTTATTTCAGGTAAGTAAGATACTGAATAAAAGATAAATAATGTAGCAAGAATTGATATGAAGAAATATATGAAGATGCACCTGTTTTCTTATGAAAGGTGGCAAGAATTCAAACAATGCAGATGCCCAAGGTGACAATTGAGAAGAAATGTTATCCGCAGAGACACCTTGCCTGAGCAAACCATGGATTTCCTGAGAGGTACAAAATTTTGATACAAGGGGACTGATCAAAATGCTGAATACGTGCCCAATGAAAAATAGGTAATATACAACCGTCCAATTTCCTTTCTTTAGGATTAGGATAAATATAGGCACCAATTTATCCATAATTATACTCAGAAAGATAGATAGCTGTTAAAAGACCGAACAAGTGCAAATTACTTAAGTCCATTATATACCTGCAATAAAGCATACACTTCAGGAATGCTTTCAATAAGACCCTCTGGCAATAGGATAACACCATGGTAGTTATCTGTACAAAAGAACGTGGGTAGGGTCACATTAGTAGCTCAATCAGAATAATAACAAAAGGATTCAAAAAATTCTACCTTGTTCAGCCCTGGCCTGCACTGCATCACATATTTGTTTTGTGATGTCAAAAAGGGTAAGCTTTGATGCAGCCACCTCTTCAGCAAGAATAACCTGCAAGATCGCTTGAGGTTTTCTAAACGGAAGACAAAAGCCACGCTGTTCTAAAAAAAATATCAAATCGAAATTATAATGTCCAATGATTGAGAGTCACAAACCATATTGGGATGTGATTGGAGAGTGCACTCCAGGGCAACATGTGATGCTTTTCGACCCATCAGTCGGATAAAATAATAGTACTGAAACAAAAAAGAAAGGAAAGAATAAGAAAAGTAAGTGATATTATACATGTATAATGTATAATAACAGGTGCAACACAAAGTTTTCAAGAGCAGCATGAGAACTAAACTTCTTGAGGGTAAAAAATTTCCAGGCTGAAATATTAAAAATTTCCTTGATCCTCCAGAAAATAATCAACCAACTATTCTATACTCAAAATAAGGAAAATGCATAGGACTCTTGAAGGAAATGACAAAAAAGGGAGGAAGCAAAAGCTCACTAATTGAGTCATTTACCTTCTCTGCAGAGAGAGCATCAGTACAGACATTGCTAATAAGCTGGGAATTAACCTAAAATAAGTAAAAGACATAAGATTAGCTTTCTTTGCAAAACCATTTTTTAATCCTTCAAAAAAAAAAAAAAAACTGAGGAGAGGGGCCAGAAAATTGATACCTTACATATCGTGTCAAAACCAACGTTGGTCTCAACGAACTGGTTCTTTAGATCTCCATTTAAGGTAACAGGTACGCCAACCACCTGAGGAATTTAGACAATTATTTAGCTCTCTAATGGTTTATCCATAACACATGCCAAATGAAAGCATTTAAATACTGAAGATAGCATTCTAATTGAAAAGACACTTACACCTTAAAGATATGATATTTATTTGTATACATAGGATAATCTAGAAGTACATCAGATCAATTACAAGTGTTGCAAGCATGATGTACCTTTGTTGGGCATTTCCTTTCTGCAAAGGTTTCTGCAAGCTGAGCAGCATCTGTATTTGATGTCACTCCTTCAAAGGCACAACATAAGCAAGTCATATAAAATGAAACACCAATAGATCCTTGATCATCATGAACCTAAATAGACATCATCAGGGATACCTCCAATAATCACAAGACCATCCAACTTCAAATTTATACATGCATCCAGTGCAGCATTAACCTGATCAGTTGTTCTAATTTGATCTTTTGTTCTTCCCAGCAAATCATAACCGCCTTCAAAAGATAGCATTAATTAATAATATTATTTAAATTATGAAAACAAATATATATAAAAACTTTGTTGTAATAAACTCATACCTTGATTTTTGTAGGTTGCAAGGACATCATCAGTGACCTCTAAAGTTTTCTGAGCAAATAAACCTTCAGAACCACCTGGTAACACGTGTATAATAACATTACAAAGTTTATCTTTTTTGAAAAACCATCAATCATCTACGTAAGAGAAGTGACCAATACTCAAGTAAATATCCAATTGTTTTAAGACAACAAAATGCAACATGATACAATAAATTGTTAGAGAATCACAGAGCAGACACCTCCCCCAGACAGAATAAAATGCAACATGATACAATAAATTGTTAGAGAATCACAGAGCAGACACCTCCCCCAGACAGAATAAACAGAAAACATAACTTTGTGGATTAACTTTAAGGATTTTTAATGCATGCATAAGGCTCCAAGCATAAAATATCTAGAGGATAATAAAGAACATCAGAGTGGAACCATTACCCAAAAATCCAAGCAAAGAACTCTTGGGATTATGTATTTTTAGAGCGTCAAGGAGACCCCAAACGAGATTATGTCCTCCGGGAGATTGTCTTCCACAAAAAACAACTCCCACTCTGAAGACGTAGAAATAAATGTGAGAACGTGCAAATTCGTAATTTTGTCATATCAAATTCAAATAGCACTCTTGATAGAAGTAGAGTCAGACTCAAGCCTTGCCAAGCATAAATTGAGTTGCAAACATCACTTCATACCAAATTATGATGTTATGAAATATTTCCATGAACAGGAAGTGATAGAAATGTGTACTAACAATCAAATGCATACCTGATTGCTGGGTGTTCGGTAATTATTTGGGCATCAGGAGCCTTGGCAGTTTCCCTCATAAAGTGTGCTAAAGGTTGACCATAAGTGTGAGGAAATGACCTACTTATGGTATGGGCACCTGAGGGGTCAGCCACTGTGGTTGCATCCCCAAACTCTACGCGAACAGTAGTTCCCTGTCCAAGTTACAATATAATAACAAGCTCAGTGAAACTTGAAGCATATTCATAGACAAAATATTGACTTAAAAGTCAGGAGCAAAGGTTAGAACCATATATCTTTGTATGAAGACAAATTACAAGGAATTATTTTATTTGTGAAATAAAACAGATCAGCAAACAACTATCTTCTTCAACTGGCTTAAGACCAAAAAAATAAATTTTGTCTGCAGGCACATTATAGGAAAAAATTGATCTTTAAGATAAAATGTAAACTATTCTCAACAGAATAAGATTAATCTGAAGAAAATTAAATGTCGAGGTCCCCAGGCAAAACTACATTTTCTTTCCTTAATACGGCATATTATTTTGGATATGAACAGCATAAATTTGAAATTAGTACTCCGTGACACATACACATTGTGATGAAAACAAAATTTGATTATTGAAAGCAGAAAGCAATCCAAATCTTTAAAATTTCAAGCTTAAGCTTAAATGAAGCATTTCCGAGGACTAAAATCTGAATATCCTATGAATCGGCAATGAAATGGGTTCTTATTCTACCACATTTCATCCATTAAATATCCAATGAGGAAAAAAAAAACAAGGGGACACACATTACATCACCAGACAAAATAACAGGGTATAAGTCAGATCTATTCTCCTAGACGTTAGCATGTACAGCAAAAATCACAATAGATTCAATAACAGCGAGAAAGATATCTATCAAAAAAAAAAAAAACGAAATCAATAATAATACAATAACAATGTTGAAAAGAGAGAGAGAATATTCACCTGAAGACAGGGCGGGAGTTGAGGTCGATACTGAGATCTAAGTTTTTGAAGATCAGAAAGTTCTCTTGGAACTCCGAAATCTGAATCCATCTCCAGTTGCGATTTCACCTACTACTACACAAGTGCTTTGCGGTACTCTATTCTCTCTCACTACAAAGAGAAGGCCCCATTTATATAGCGTGCGAAAGGGGCGATACTACCAACCAACTCGCCAGCTTAACTCTATGCCCATGTAACACAAAAATTATTGCCCTCCTATTTTCTTAAATTACTATTTGCACCTTCTTATATTTTCAAATAACGAAAATGCCCCGTATATTCAAATGTTTCAACTTTTCTTAAAGTCTCCATCTTCAATTTAACCAACGTCTTTTTTAGTTCAGTGAACAAGTGATAACTTAAGGTAAAGTTCGGTAGGCAATAATTTAATTAACTCTCTTTTTTTAGATCGTTATTCATTTTTCCTTGACATCTGAAGTATCAATTTTTAATTTCATGAGATTTGAGTTTCACTCTCATATTACGAAATGTTTGAGTCACATTATTTTTTTTAGAATGCATTTTTTAATAGTGTATTAATGAAAAATGTATTATTAAAAAATAAAAAAAGTTGAATTTGCATGTAATAATATTTTATTGAAGAATGTGTGGTTGAAATGATGTCAAATCACTGTTTAAGAATGAATTTTTTTAAAAAAATGTCACTCAAACATGGTGTTAGTCTATGAAACTATTAAGAATTTTCCTAAACGGACATGGCCATCAGGCCATGCATCCCCTGGATGGATAGTTTACACACTCTCTATCAAAATATTATTTCAAAATATATTTTTGACGAAAAAGAGGGCTCAAACAAATCTTAATACAAGCTTTTTAAAGCTCATTTTTTTATTTTTAATGACACATTCTTTCAAAAAAAATAATTTTAAACATATAATTTTTCCTTTTTTTTTTAATTACAAAATTCTTTAAACGTTACTTTTCAAAAAAAATTACATCAAATGGACTGTAGATTTTGACATCAATTAATGGTTTTTAAATTATTTAGTAAATGGAATAGAGATCTTGTTACCAAATTCAACAAAAAGCAGTACTTTTTTAATTTTTTTTTAACTGAAAGTATAATACCAAAAATAAGGTAGCGAATAAAATATTATATTTCCAAAATTCAACAAATGAAACTACAATCATGGAAAAGTTCATTTAAGTTGCAACTTAAAATTGTCCCATTTGTATCATCTCCTTTAATTTGGAAATTTTATATGCATATACTTTAAAAAGCACAAAAGTATATTCTCTTGGAATATGCTTATGGGCCTAATGTTTGTCAATTGAGAGCCCTCACCCGACCAGACCTAACCCGTATTTGAGATGGGTCGGATTCGTTACTTGTGACTAATTGGTGGTGGATGAACTAGAACGGTCGGACATTCAAATTTCGTTTGTTCATTTTGGCCTGTGCAAGGCCGCAGACCATGAACCTTGACACTACTACACAACATCAACATTTACGCAAGACATTCACAACCCGTTTAATATGACTTTTGAAAAGTCAAAAAGAAATTTTGAACTCGATTGACTAATTTTATGAAAGTATTTTTTTTAGTTAGAAGAGCTTTTAAATAAAGATACTCCAATATGACTTCCTCTGAAAGCAATTCTATTCTAAAAGTGCTTTTAAAATATAGTTTTTAAACAACAATTATGATAATTTCTTCCAAAAATTCTTTTACGGAAAGTAAAAACAAAAGCAAAAGTAAAAATCATGTCAAACAATCCCTCAATCTCCAAGTGTAAAACTATTCAACACCACTGATATCAAACATCAATCTACGTGACAAATGTATGACATTAAATGATAAATTTACTTAAATACAATGTCACATAATTCATTTAATTGGGCTTATCAAGTACCAAATGTGAACACCTCGACTGTTATTCTTCAATCTTACACGAGAAAATGCCACCAGAATGATCTGGTGCTATTATTACAGAATAAAGGCACGAGTCAAGCAAGACAATTCCGATTGTACATGGCTTTTTAGGGGCTAAATCTGTATTCTTCTTACCTTCATTAGCTAGCACTCCAGATGTAATCGCAACTGCTGCTTACAAGGTGAGCGCATCTGAGAGAGGGGGCATCATTCAAGAAATTAAGACAATTCAACAAACCATCCAGCAAAACTTCTGTATAATTTATCCAAAGATGCAAATAAAATTAATCCATACTAATTTTGATTACATATTTCCCATCGGTGATTCTTGTTGATGAAACCTGTTAAATGTATGATAGACAAAACACTAATATCCTCATTCTATTCCATTCATCTATCCAGCCTTGTATCGAATTTATTTCACAGACAAAGGAAAAACACAAGTCCTAATACAAAGGACAAAGCTCATATGTTATTCCCACATCACAGATGAATCAAGAGACGTAGCAAAGCAAAATCAGATTACGCTATGTACTTAAAACCAATTGCTCGGCTTGGGGATTTATGTGCTCAGATTGCAGTCTTAGGTAAATGGCTATGATCATTTGAGCTCAAATCAGAAATAGCACTAGAATACATGAACTTCAAACTTCTCAGGCGCACGACCATATGTTTCTAAAACTATTTAATATATCTACAAGTTCATCGACACATTTATATTTAGAAGAATATAACAATGCCACAGAATATCAGATAGCTCAGAAATAAAGTATGGGTCCTTTGCTGGCTCATGAACAGCAAACCAACATTGAAACAAACCTTAAGTTGCAACGCCACAAAAGTTTGCACGTACTTGAGGCAATTCTTATCTACCAACACACTGCCCACCCTCCAATTCTTAACTACCAGTATTATTTCCCTTCTGAAGTTCATTAGGCACCTCCAAGGTGAAATATCATCCTCATTTTCACTTCATTCATCCTATAGACATTTTGTCCACAAACAAACAACACTCAGTACATAAAATATAGCATGTTTAAGATATATCCTGTAGAATTGATGTTTAAACCTTGCAAGAATTCTTCAATCATACATAATTCCTTCCTATAGCATTTCTCCATTTCATCCAGATAATGCATTAGATCATCTTCGATTGCTCCTTTCTTGTTAATAATCAAATCTAAACACCTAAAAACAAACATGATCCTCTATAGTGACCCCACAAATATCCTGTTTCTACTATCAATAAAATGACATTTTCATATACCGTCTGTCTCTTAGTTTTAAAACCTTAGATTCCAGACTCTTAAATTGTAACTCATCATTTAAACTCCTACTCTCATTGACTAAAAAAATTATGTTATCAACAAATAACATGTATCAAGAAACCTCATCTTGGATGTGTATCATGTGCTAATCCAAGGACTAAAGTAACAAATGAAAGAAAGAAAATAACTTAAGACCAAGCATTGATGCAAGACTATTATCATAGGAAATCCACTAAGATGCAAAATGGGAAAGCAAACGTACGGGAGAGAAAAAGATTGTGATACAAGATATAGAAAATGAAAGATCAAGTACTGCAGTGAAAGAGAAAAGTAAGAAAACAAGATAAATTCACAAGTACGAAATGTGATTCTAATTTTCCCAAAGTCGTAGGCAAGGTGCAAACTGAATCCCTGATGCTCTTTTATTTTATTAATTTGTAAACAAGTTAAATTGAAGGAACTTCTAATAAATTTAATCATATGAAGGCCTTATCAAAATGAGTCCCTGTTTGGGGTTCCATTTTATTCAAAATAGATTTTTCTCTTTTCTTTTCAACCAAACATTCTCCAATAAAAAATATTACACGTAAATCCAAAAAAAAATACACATTCTTCAAAAAAAAAAAAAACATTCTAAAAAAAAAAAAAAAAAAAAAAAAATCACTATTCCAAAATACATTTTTCTCCTAAAAAAATTTTTAATGGAGCCCCAAGCAAGGGCTAAATCCATTCTAATTACATCAAAACAAAAAATATCTAAGCTACTTACTTTTCCTAAAATATGTTCGTTATTGTCCATCACTCTGCTCTACTTCCGCCATTACATCTCACATTTGCAACTAACTCCATCATACACATGCACTTACTCTAGATCCACCATAACTCCCACTGTGAACCTTAAAAACACATGAACTGAGTAAACGAAATCGTATTTAGAGGTACTTGGTCTCGACAAAATTGTCAAAATAGTAACTCAAACATGCATTTTCAGGTAATCAAAAAACAAGCCTTGAGAAGATTCACCATTGGTATTGGGATTGAAGATAAAACTAAGACAAAAAAATCTTAACCACACTTGCTTGATCAAAAGTGCGACTATTTATAGGCACAAAAAGGTACTTAAGGATGGGACAGTTATAAAACCCACATTGAAAATGTAATGGCACAGAATGGATGCATTGTTACTGTCCTCTCTTGATGTGGAGCTTATCAATAAGTATGTGCGGAACAGAAACATGTATAAATCATCACCTAGCAATTATGACAACTCATTGTAATTATGAAATATATGAAAATCTAAAAAAACGTATAACCAGAAATACAGCAAGTACTGCACAAAAATTTCACATCAAAGAACAACAGGAGCAAATATATAAGCATTACGATAACACAATGAAGCATGTTAAGCCCTTGTAAAAAGAACTATAAACATCAGCACCAGTCTTCAATTACAAGATTTAAGAGGAAAAATACAAAAAGAAAGACATTGGCTTTTATCTTCCAAATTAACCATCATAATCTCGTGAAAGGAAAACAACATTATGAAGTTTTTTATAAGCATAAAAATTATATAACTAGAACAATCACCAGAAGTACAAAAACTGCATAACTAGCCAGCTCCATTTACACCCTCATCTGAAGTTGAAGGATGGACAACGGAGCAAACGGAGCAACCGAAGCAACTGCATAACTATTCTTTCTCCTCCTTCTCGCGGTTCCACTGCTCAATCCTAGCTCTACGCTCCTCACTTCCTTCTCTCACTGGACTCCTGCTCCTCCTTGGAGCAGGACTCACCCCATGCCTCCTCCTCTCTCCCTCGTACCTCCCATGTCTGTCACTACCACTCCTCCTCCCACCACCACCACCCCGATAATCCCCTCTGCGATGATCACGCGGATCATGGTCCCTCTCCCTCTCTCGCCTGTGGTAGTGTGGGGGACTCAAACTCCTACTGCGGCTTCTACTTCTCCTGAATCTGCGGTGGTGACTCCCAAACAGCTTCCTCCTAAGCTCCCTCCCAATCATTTTCACATGCATAAAATTACAATAGCCACCACGGTTACAATTATCCTCCTCATACTGCCTGCACGTAGCCTCACGAAAATCAGTAACCGGAGAAAAATCCACAATAATGGGCCTACCCGAGTAAAACCTCCCCTGCAAAGCCTGGAGAGCAGCAGCAGCCTGATCCTCCTCCTTGAACTGAACGTAAACATTCCCAATCATATGATCAGCGAGGTTATCACAAACATTGAGGGTTTCGATCTCGCCGAACTTGCTAAGCTCCTCAAATATATCCTCATAAAAATCCTCAAAATGCTCCTGGATCTTTTTGGGGTCGATGGGCTGACCCTGGGGATCGACGCCGGGGGTTATCATGTCTGGACGGTGGTACATATTGGCGAGGACCAGCGTCGGCGAGATAGTAGGGCGGTTGTGGAGGCGGGAGCAGCGGTCGCCATGGCGGCATGCGCCGATCTTAAAATAAAATGGGCAATTAACCCGGTCCTTTTCCGTTCCGAATATGGAGGCCAAGTGCTCCGCCATTATTGATTATTGATTGATCAATTGAGTACAGATTATTACTCAGCTAGGGTTTTAAGGGTCGATCGATGAAATTGAGAGAAGGCAGACAATTGAAATGCCTCAAACTTTGAAGGGTAATTGGGTAAATGGGAAAGAAGATTCTAGATTACGGTGCTAGTAACTTTTTGTAAATTTCACAAGGGTCCCCAAACCTTTTGTACATGCCATGCATGTTGTCAACCTATTATTTATGAGTAATGCTATTTATAATTGTTCATTGTGATAATCTTTCTAGGTAGTATTCCATGTGGCAGATTGCGATTTAACATATTGATATGATAATTTTTTATTATCTTATATATCAAATCACTAACCATCGCGTATATATTACGTAAGACGATTGCGATAGTGAGTGATTTCAAATAGCATTATTTATTGCACTTATTTCTTTTGAAATTATACCATTTATATTTCCTAAAAATGTTTATTTAAATGTTAAATAACTAATAGACACTAACGTGATGTCAAAGATAGGTTAAAATAAAGGATACATGCTAACACTAATTTTTTTTACCATATTCGAAATCTAAATGAAAGTTAAAAGTAATCATTTGAATTTTGTTAAATAAAGAAAATGTGTCATTTAAGTACAATATCAAATAAGTGTCACACATTTATTTAATGTTTGAATAAAATATTTTTCGTTAGTTAGGGACTTGAGAGACACAGTTTTGAAAAGTTGAGGAAATAAGTGCAATAAATGATTGGTTTGAAACATATAGATATCAAACTTAAAATGCGGAACCTAGAGAAAATTATGCTAATTTTTTTTTTTTTTATCATCGAATCGTAAATGATTTTAAGTAGAATGAAGAGAAATGTAAAGTGATTTGAACTGACTTTATGTTTTGTAAGAGTTGAGTGTGATGTAACGCTACACTGATACTTTCGATTGTGAGAAAATCTAAGCCAGTGTCTGATTTAGCTAAAAATCGAACTTTAGTAAATCTTGATAAAATTAATAAAATATGAGGTTGAAAATTGATAAAAAGTTGTGATAATGCAAGATTACCACACCAAGTGACATCTTAAGGTAATTCAATATTATACTCACAATCTTGATAATGCTCTTTTCAACCTACCACCCGTATTTTCATCCATTGTATATCTTCCGCACTCAAATATATTCTTCATCGTCCGACATTAATGGTAGAGTGCACACGATCATCACACCCTATCAGAGATACGATCTTATTCAATCTAACGTAGTTTTCAAGTGTGCAAATAACATACACATGAATAAGAGAGGGGTAGAGTTCTTTAAAGTTGGGTCCCATTGAATTTGAAAGTCAAGAGATTAATTGAGGGGAAATCACACTTTAATCATGAGTGAATCCCTTGAGTAAAAAAAACTACTGAAAAAACCACATACTTTCCCTTGAAAAAGTATTGATCTTATCGGAAGAACAAGTGGAAGCTTTGTAGAAATCTTCCAAGAAAATCTCCAACTTTGGGTCCCTATTTCTTAAAAAGGAAAGAGGTAGAATCTTGAAGCATTTGTCCTTAAAAAATGAGCATCTTCATTGACCCCCATATCAAAGTATTTTTCCTTGAAAAATAAGCATATATCTTGGCCTCATCCTTAAAGAAAGCAACCCTTTGAAGAAACAAACAAACTACTTAAAGAAAAGAGGCATTTTGATTCGAAAATTAGCATGAGTGAAGAAGACGAAACTAATTCGTGAAGACAAGCAAGAGAGGCCTACTAAAATGAGGCCCCGATTGGAGATGCCCAACGCTGATGACCCCATCATCGAAGATAAACGTTGGCTGACACATGCCTCACCAGAGAGGTAGTAGTCATGACTACCAACATGAGGAACTTGGCACGGAAAAATGCAATCATGCGACTCTTCCTTCACAAAATGCAAGCTAAAGTTGTATGCAAAATGCTCCCAAATATTCCTAATCCTGACTTCTTTCAACCTCACTATAGAGGCTCTAGGAAAAATCAAGAAGAGGAAGAAATGCAGTAGGATAACTTTCAAAGCATAAGGAGGGAGTGAGAAACCAATCCCCCTGAAAGAGGTGGAAGTTGATGTCTCTCAAAGCTATAACTATGATTCCCCTACTGTAGACCTACTCAAAGGATATATACACACATATCGCGTGCGAAATTTGTCCATAACATGGCACCATATGACGCATGGTACAAGAAGTCAAAAGTTGAAGATATTAAAGTTTTTGGGTACGTATCTCATTAACAGCTCCAGCACAAAACAAAGGGAAGATTGATGAAAAAGGAGAAAAATGGTTCTTCATTGGATACAGTGGTGGTCAGAAAAGCTAATAATCTCCAGATAGATTTCATTATTTATTAACTCGACCGTGTACATGGGACGATAAAGAATTGAGCCCACCAATTTTTATTGAGGCAGAAATTTAAAGGGTCAGAGGTCCAAATTCATCATTGGACTCATTCCCTACTAGGAAGACTCACAATTTGCAAGAATTTTATGAACAGTGTGATGTCGTCTATCTTGCATATTAGCCACAAAATATGAAGAAGCATCTATAATCAAGCTTGGGTGAAAGCAATAGATAGGAAAATGAAAATGATCAAGAAGATTGCTAGGAAAATTGTCGATGCATAATTTGTATTCCGATTAGTGGGAACAAGAAATGCATAAATTTGAATTTGATCGAAGTAAAAGTTTAACTCTTGCTCCCTACAATGATAATGTCATGCATGTGTGCTAATGATTTTTTGGCATTTATCTCTTAAAATTCAACTATCATGTCTTGCAATAACAGCAATCCAAATTACGTAAATCAACCAACTTATTAATTTTTGAACTCTCTTATATGAAATTCAACTCAAAATAAATGCAAATGTTATTAAAGTGAATATGTATTAATGTGATAATGCTAAGATGAAGTGATGAATGAAAATTCCACCAAACATATGAGGACTATATATAGTGATCGAAAAAGGAAAGAGACAATTCAATGAAAAGTCATATCTGAAAAGACAAGTCTTGTTGAAAAATACATATTCAAAAGGACATGACTTTTGAAAAATATTATTTCGGAAAGATATAATCCTCGTTCAAATAGGTTCTAGAATATTCCATAATATTCTATACAATTTTTTGACAATTTCACATATTTAAGCAACTTCAATTTCCCATTCACCGTCTAACGATTTTCACTTAAATAATCATTTTCTATACAAATTTCCAACAAAATGCAACATGGAAATTAGTAGACAAGCCACAAGAAAAGCAAATAATTGGGCTGAAACAAGTGTAAAAGACCAAATATAGTAAGACTACTCGATTCAAACATTCAAGTGAGACTCGTTGCAAAAGGATATTCTGAACAGTTTGGAGTTGATTTCACCAAGAGATTCACACCGGTTGCAAGAATGGAGACTATAAGACTTTCTTGGCAATAACAGCACAAATAAATTTTCAAAATTTTCAAATGGACGTAAAATTAGCTTTTCTAAATGGAGAAATTAAACAAAGTATGCACAGAGCAACCATATGTCTATATCATCAAAGGAAAAGAAGAAAAGGTGTATCGACTTTGAAAGGCTGCATGGAACAATATAATTGATCAATATTTTCAGCAACATAGATTTAAAAAAATTCAAATGAGCCATCACTTACTCTAAATAGAAGACCGAATATTGTTAATTATGTTGGTGTTGTTTCAAGATTCATGGATAAGCCAAGAAAAAATCATTTCGCTACAGAAAAAGAATCATGAGATATGTCAAAGAGCTAAAAGTTTCGGTCTCTTATATTTCAAAATAAAATAATTATAATAATAGAGTACTTCAAGCGATGTCTTCTACTTGGGATCCGAGGCTATTTCTTGGTTATCCAAGACATGGCGGAGGGGTTCCACGTTTGGCAATTCGACATCAATTGATTTGATTAATTAGATTGGGTCGACCTCGTCCTGGGCTTGGGTTTAATCAATCAACCCCACTTGACCCATTTTCCTAAGTATGTGAGTTCATTGCAACACATTTTTTAAAGGTATGTTTTAAAACATCTTAACCCCTAACCAAATCCCCACCCCTTTTCTCTTGCACCCACAATTGACTTGATCGCAGAGTGCAAGCAATTGTCGAACCTTTTTTCCCGACAAAAGACCTTTTACACCCTAGCAATGTGTTCAACATGCAAATAATGCTCAGGTGAACGGGGAGGTGGCCTGAACTTTATTTTTCGAATTTTGAGTTCAACAGTGACATGAAACATTAGTAGAAAATTTCAATAACTCTGTGAATAAGTCGGCCATAACAACAAACAACTTGTTTGTCATGCTCGGTCAAACATATAGAGATTCTTATGTGGAGAATGGTGACACGAACATGGAATTTTGCAAGGGAGAGCAACTAACTGATATTTTTACCTAAACCATACCAGCTGAGAAATTTGTCTACTTTAGACATGAATTGGGGGTTCAAGCTTTTCAAAAGTCAGTTGAAAATGTTCTAGTAGTTTCTGTCATTTGAAGTCGAATAGATTTCTAGAGTCTTGCATAAGTTAAAGTTACAATTAGATTGTCTAGAAAACTCATTTGCTAATTTCAAGTTATTACATTTGTTGTTAATTATCGAATTTTCCATCATTAATAGTTATTTATTTGTTTGTGACAATTAGTTAACAAGATAAGCTTTTCAACCTATGGCCTATTTATAGATTGAGCCCTAGCCTATTATTTCAATATTTAAATCCTAACTTTTCATTTTATTGTACTTGAAGTTTTTTTTAAGAGAAATGCCTCCTGTACAACCCTGCCTGCACAGGGCATCTCACATGGGGGTCCACCCCATGTATGTGTACCTGTATAGGCTCTGTTGCACAGAGCCTGTGCAAGGTAGCACTCTTCTTTTTTTCATAATCTACTTGATGGTTTTCTTAACACCCGTTTGAACTCCGTTATAATTGGTTTTTGAGAAAAAAATGTACTTTTTAGTAATAAATTTTTTTGAAGAATGTGACTAAAATAGAAGAATTTTTTTTAAAATTTACTTACAATATTATTTTATTAAAAAATATGTAATTGAAAAGAATAAAAAAAAGCATTTTGAAATTAATGGAGCCCAAACAAGAGCTTACTAACGAGTTCGGAGCAATAAGGTCCAAGAGGATAGTAATCGACTCATTCTTGGCACCCTTAAGTTTTTCCTTGAACTCATCCACAAAATGACATGGTTTAAAATGAAGTTGGGGTTCAACCAAAGAGAGAATGTGCAACAGTTGGATTCATTGCGCTCTTAGAATTGCAATTTCAATCCGAACACCTATTCCAATATGGAGATCTTATCTACTACTTCTATGTAAGGAATAGTCTAGTCCTATGATACGCCGTCATGGCTCAAGCCCACTTCACAATCCCCTAGTGACAAATCCTTTGAAGAAAGTAACAATCCCACAACCAAACTTTCAACATCAAGACAGCATATGAATAATAGTGAAAAAAAAAAAAATTAATGCTAAAAATAGCCTACAGTTAAACAAGAACAAGTGGTTATAGAGAGAAACTCTCAATCTTAGTGAGTGAGACACTCACTTTGATGCCTCTTGGCTCTTGCAATCTGAGTTTTTCTTGTCTTTGGATTTGTTTTTGCTTTCATACTGTGAAATTGAACATTGTGTGTGCTTTTCTTAGTGAGGTTTGCAAGTTTTTAGTTTGAGGTGCTATTTCAAACTGTCCTTCCAGCTTAGTTTAGGTCAGTGCATAGGCAGATTTCTGGTTTGATTGTTTTCAGCGGTTGGTTTTGGTTCTTTCGATCGTCGGTGGGGTTGAACTTTCATCTCCATGGGTTGAAGGCTGTATGTATATTGCATGTGGATAAAATCCCCTGTCCCGACTTGGGGACAGGCGTCCCTATTTTTATCCTTGTCCCCAAGCCGGGACAGGGAGCACGATTGATTGTATGTATAGGTACTTTTTTATTCAAATTTAAATCTTGAGTTTGATTTGTGTTCAGTCTGCTCTGCTCTGTTGGTTTTCAGTTTGGACAATTGGTCAAAGTAGTTGTTGGGTCTATTCCCTTTTTGGGAAATAATTTATAATATTACCTTGGACTTTTTCTCTACCCTGCACGTGGGCTTGCCTCTTGTTTGGGCCTCTTGTGTTCATTTTATCTGTTGGAATGGCTAAGGAAAAACCCAATGTGGCCCAACATAGTGGACTGCCTCTTAAAAAAAACATTGCTCTAGCCTAGGTTGATTATGAGCTGGATTCTGAAGGGAATTTTTCTTCTAACCAAGGCCGTGTTGTTCCTCCACTTCAGCGTATTGCTACACCTATCAATTCCCGCAACATCCATGTGGAGGATGCAAAGGACATCAAGGCCTCTCCAAGCATTTCTTTAACACTTGGGGAAGAGGATACAACATCCGACGAGTCTGACTTTGTACCTCAAACTATTGAATTGAAGAAAAAACAAGTGGTTAATGATGCTAGGAATGATGGACAAAAAGGTGAGAAAGTACCTTAGGTGAACCTTCTCGAGGATAATCGAAAATTTGTTGATGATGTCAAGTTACAAGCTTTTGAAAATCAATCGGAAGAAGTGGTCCTATGTGAAATGGATCTCAAAAAGTAGAGATGGCTTGGGGATTTGGGTTCGTTGGGTACTTTGTTGGTAGATTCCTAGGGAAAAACGCCTTACTCCAATTGTGTGATTCTTAGAAGATTCAGTATCAATATTTTGTTCACTCTAGTGGATGGTTGGTCTTTAAATTTGAGAGGGATGCGAAAAGATTATCGGTGTTACATGGAGGTCCATATTTTGTCTTTGGAAGACCATTAATGCTTAAAGTCATGCCTCGGTATTTTGAGATTGATGAAAAGGAAGTGAGCATGATGCCCGTTTGAATCAACCTACCAGGTCTGCCTTTGGAGTTCTAGAACACACATGCTTTGGGTAAAATTGTATCTAAGGTGGGTAAGCCTATTTCTACTAATAAGGTCACTACCACTAAAGGAAGACTATCCTATGCTAGAGCTCTTGTTGAAGCCGATGCATTTATAGATCT
Organism: Olea europaea var. sylvestris; assembly: GCF_002742605.1. Taxonomy (NCBI): domain Eukaryota; kingdom Viridiplantae; phylum Streptophyta; class Magnoliopsida; order Lamiales; family Oleaceae; genus Olea; species Olea europaea. The sequence continues at coordinate 4,707,100 of NC_036243.1, read as the reverse complement.
TGTGAGGGTAGCTAAGATAAGGTCTCCTAGTGGTAAATTAAGGAAGCAAGAAATCCTCTTTGAGCACGAACCTAAATTTTGTAGAATATGTAAGATGTTTGGGCACATGACAACTTCATGCTCCTTAAATACCCAAGCTGGAAAACAGAATCAGGTTGTTAAGGCCAATTCCAAAAAAAACTAGGTTGATAAAAATGGGCAGATTGCAGGAGACAATGCGTCTCAGATTGGACAGATTGTTGGGACCAGCATGCTTCAGGGGGATGTGCGTGATCTTGTTGGTCGACGGTGTGATAATCGACCACAAGAGGAGCAGGCTGACAAGGTACAAATCAGCATAGTCACCAGGCAGATGATAATAAAATCCTATTTACTGAGGTGATCAATAAGAAAAAATGAAGGCACCATGGACACATTCAAGGTAGGATTACTCTTGCCCCGATGATGGAAAAGGATGGAAATCAAGTGGCTGAAATGGGGGACAATGTTCATTAATTTTGCAGGACACAACTACTAAGGCTACTAGTGATGATAAACTAAAAGGGAAGCTTGAGGAGCAAAGAAAGACTATAACTATGAAAGATAGGAAGAAGGGTATATCCCTTGCTTCATCATCATGAAAATCGGAGCTTGGAATATTAGGGGCTTGAACCGTCCCCTTAAACAAAATGGGATTCGTCACTTCATGAAGCGACATGATATATATGTTATCGGTATTTTGGAGAAGAAACTTGGGGAACTAAAGTTGAACCGAGTTATGTGGAATAAATTCGAAGGATTGATGCAAGCAAACAATTTTCATACTCACAAAGCAGGGCGATTATTGATTTTGTGAAATCCTTTCAAAGTCAAATTGGAAGTGTTGGAGATTACATCACAAGTCATCCATTGTACTGCTACTTGTAAGGTAACTTCATATACCTTTCATGTTAGTTTGTTTATGCTTTCCATACAATTATTAGCCGGAGGCCACTATGGTGTAACATTATGGATTTTAGCACTAATGTTTCATTGCCTTGGATGATTCTTGGAGATTTTAACAATGTACTTAAATTTGATGAGAAGAGCAATGGAGTGGAGATGACCCCTTATGAAATTAAGGACTTTGCTAATTGTTGCCAACATGTTGGTCTTACGGATATGAGGTCCATTGGTTGTCTTTACACATGGACTAATAACTCGGTTTGGAGTAAAATTGATAGAGCTATGGTGAATGATGTTTGGGGACAAAACGGTATCTATGGCCTAGCGGAATTTTTGCCTTCGGGATGTCTTTTCGACCATTCTCCATGTGTTGTATCTATTTTTGAAAGAGGGAAGAGCACAAGGAAGCCGTTTAAATTTTTTAACATGTGGACAAATCATGAGGATTTCCATGGACTTGTACAAGTATGCTAGACTTTTGATGTTGTGGGAACGAAACAATTTGTACTTTGCAAGAAGTTGTATAACTTGAAAGGAGCATTGAAAGAGCTCAATGCTAAACACTTTGGACACATTTCTATTAGAGCAAATGATGCTAAAAGAGAGCTGGAGGCTGCCCAACTTAGGCTACATGATCAGCCCGCTAATGTGCATTATCAACTCATGGTGGCACAATTGAGGAAGAAAGCCATGGGGTTATGTGAAGCGGAAAGGAGCTTTTACTATCAACAAGCAACGATTGTTTTCCTTAAGGAAAGTGATAAGTGTACCAAATTTATTCATTCGTGGATGAAGAGTAACACAAGGAGGAATTTTATTGCTACCATACTTAAGGAGGATGAGACATACACCACTTCTCAAAATTGCTCAGAAATTTATCCTATTTTACTGCAATTTGCTTGGCACAAGCTGCCCCGTTCGTCCCATTGAGCTGGACATTTTGAAGAATGGGCCTTTGGTTTCATTGGAACAAGGTAACTCACTTACTCGAGACATTTTTAGCCAAGAAATCAAGGAAGCACTCTTTGGCATTGGAGATGATAAATCTCCCAGGCCAGATGGTTACACATCTTGTTTTTTCAAGAAAGCTTGGGGGATTGTTGGTGATAATGTTGTGGAGACTATCAAAGAATTCTTCTCATCTAGATCTCTCCTCAAACAAATCAATCACACGATCATTACTTTGGTGCCGAAGTCTAATCACACACCGAATGTTGGGGATCATAGACCTATCTCTTGTTGCAATGTAATCTACAAAGTGATCTCTAAGATACTTGCATCCAGGTTGAGGCCTATTTTGAAGACTATTGTTGATCAAGCACAAACCGCTTTTGTTGAAGGTAAGAGTATGACGGAGAATATCCATCTTGCCCAAGAACTTATGAGACAATATAATAGAAAAAGAGTTGCTCCGAGATGTCTTTCAAAGATTGATCTAAAGAAAGCTTATGATTTGGTAAATTGGGATTTCCTTAAAGAAGTTCTTGAAGGGTTATGTTTTCCGAGTAGATTTGTCGAATGGGTTATGGAATGTGTTACTACACTAACATACTCCGTTGCTTTGAATGGGAGCATACATGACTTCTTTAAGGGGAAGGAAAGGCCTCCGACAAGGTGACCATCTTTCACCCTTCTTGTTTGTCTTATGTCTTGAATATTTTTTTGAGAATTATTAAAGCTACCTCCAATGATAGTAAATTCAATTATCACCCAAATGTGGCCCTTTAAAGATTAAGCATCTAGCTTTTGTGGATGAGTTAATGCTCTTTGCAAGGGGAGATATCATGTCGGTGCAAATCTTAATGGATTGTCTATCCAACTTCGGAAATGCATCGGGTTTAAGGATGAACACTTTAAAATCCAGCTTATTTACAGCTGGAATTCATGGGCAAGAACTTGAAGAAATTCAAGCACTCACTAATATCCCGAAGGTTACTATGCCATTCCGGTATTTGGGTATTCCACTTGCATCCGTGAAGCTTAAAGTTAGTTGCTATGCCCCATTTTTAGATAAAATTGCAACTTATATTGGTGCTTGGACTCGCTCATCTTTCTCTTATGTGGGAAAGGCAGGCAGAGTTAATTAGGGTGGTGTTTCAAGGTGTTGAATATTTTTGGCTTTCTATTTTTCCTATCCCGGCAACAATTATCTCAAGGATAATTAGTCTATGCCGTAATTTTCTTTGGAGATCCAAGAAGCCATTGGTAGCTTGGAGGAATGTTTGCCTACCGAAAGATAAAGGTGGCCTTGGTTTTAGAGACATGAAAAGCTGGAATTTAGCACTACTTGCAAAAACACTTTGGAACATTCTTCAAAATGACACTCTTTGGATAGGTTGGGTCAATCAACTTTATCTTAAGGGGGCAAGTATTTGGGATGTTTTGCTAAGGAAAGATGATTCGCCTCTTATTAAAAAATTGCTGGAGATTAGAGATTTCATTTTGAGGGCTAAACAAAATGAATATGCGGCTGTTCATAAGCTGTCCAGCTAGACTTGTGATGACAGATTCAATATTTTTGCTGCATATGAGTTTTTTAGGCCGAAGGGGACAAAGGTGATCTGGGCTAAATTAGTTTGGAATGCATATATGACACCAAAGCATGTTTTTATCATGTGGTTGGCAGCCAAATCTAAATTGCTCACAAAGGACAAATTAAATTACCTACACATTGACCGCAAATCCTATTTCTATGAACTTGTGGATGAGACAGCTAGTCATTTATTCTTTGGATGCCCATTTATCTGTATAGTTTAGGAGAAAGTCCGTGCTTGGGTGGGTCTTCGAAGGTCTATGTCTACATTGTCTAGTGCACTAAAATGGATCAAAAAGGAAAGATGGGGAACATCTTGGCACAGCAAAACAAAACATATTGCACTTACTACTACCATCTACTACATTTGGATGACAAGGAATAAAAAGATTTTTGAAAATCTCAAACCATGTATTAATAGTATTGTTCTAAAAATCAAAACACACTATACAAAATCATGTTTTCTTTGTATCGGAATGTTTTGATTCAATATGAGTCATTAGCCATGGGTCATTAGCTCTATTGGTTGTGCCCCCTTATTTGTATTTTGTTTGTTTCGCCCGAGAATGCCCGGTGTAGTTGTATGTGGACTGAATGGAACATGTTAGCCCGGGTATGCCCGATGTAATTGTAAGTCATTTTTTATCAATATAATTCACATTTACTGAACCAAAAAAAAATTAATAATAATGAAAATTAAGATTTGCGTGGGGAAATGCAGTTGTTGAAGAATCCTTCTCACTCTTGAAACAAATATGAAACCCAAATGGAAAATATTGTATCCCTCGAATTCATTAACAATAACAATCAAGTTTCGGAAATATCTTAATCCATTCATTGATCCCACACACCACAACAGTAATAGACTTGTACTTGATTTATCTGGGCAGAGAACTCGAAGGGAAATTACGCAATGGATGCTCCCTTAATAGCTCAGTCTCCCTGTAATATAACCATTCAAAAACTTATAATTCACGTCTGAACAAAGAATTATTGGTATGAAGAAAAACTTAATAATGCCACTCACTTCTTGAGATCTCTACCGTCTCCAGATCTAAGCTGCAGAGCTGAAGACTTGTTGTCCCCTTCATTGTCTGGCTTACGTGCTCTGTAAGAAATAAGTGACCATAGATAAATTAAATTGAATGATCGAAAAAGAATTCATTTTATATTACATTGAAAAAGAAAATGCTTGATTGGTGGTGTTTATATACTTTACCCTGAACATTCCTCATCCACAAAGATCTCAATGCGCGGGCCTGCAGCTGGTCTTCCGGTTCTTGTATTAGGTCTTTGAGGAATCTGGAAGTAGTTTTAACTTCAGCGCTTGTTTGCTACTTCATCATGATAATGTTGATTAGAATTCTGTGTGTACTTACTTTATTTGATGTCCATTTGGAAGGAATTGCATTATTCTCTTTGTTTCTTTCTGCTCGAGCACCGAGTGAGTGCCAAGATTTTACTTCTGATTTTGACATTTCTGATTGAGGACCCAATGTTGGATCCCGGCTGCTATCTTTATAAATGGATAACGAAGTTCCAGGAGTCCTAAAAGAAATAGAATGACAAAATAAGCTTCAGAGCAAATCCATATCAGCTTGTCAATAATATTGAATTGCACGATTTCATCAGCAACATCAAAAGTGAAGTATTTTGAAATAGATATTGCATTCACGTATTCATCTCAATGAGCTAAGCAAACCTAATTCAAAGGATTCTTTTACAGCCCTCTAGTAGCTCACCGTCATGGAGTAGCATCTAATGAAGATATTAAGTGTGAAGCAAATTATTTTGAGTATGGCAAGTTACTCCCATGAGGGGTCTAGAAATTAAACCATCATGGTATTAAAAACCAGCTAGCTACATTAATTTGCATGATTCTTGTAGCCTAGACGTGATTAAGTCATAAGTGTCTCGCAAAACTAGACCATAGGGACAAAGATACCCACTTATCAGGAAACCCCTACTGCTCAAAGTAAACAAAAGACTAAAATTATAAACCTCCTTCAAGGGGCAGACCTCAAAACGGTTCCTTCACCAGATGCTATAACCTCATACAAAACTACACCTTTCTCACTCCTAAATGTAAGGCAATAAAAAGGATAAAAACTTTTCAATCACCAACTAATATATAGAATCCTCACCCTAGTCCCTTCCAATGCAACAAGATCCAATGCTTTCATATTTTTGAATTCTGAAAGGTTATTTTGTCTTGACAATCGCTTGGAGGTAATGTTAAATAAGATAGAATTGTAAATGATATTATTAAGTGTCATAAATAGAAATACTTGTTTTTCAGAAGATTTATTAGTTTGTTATGGAGATCGGGAAGTGCTAGCTGAGGATTGATGGAGTTAGTCATGGAGGTGGTATTTAGGATATTGAAGTAATGATGAACAGAGAGATCAAATAAAGCAGTTGTGGCAAGAGAAGAAGAAATAGAAGAAAAGTAAGCCTTTCTTCTTTCCTTCATTGCGCAACCATTCAAAAACTTATAATTCACGTCTGAACAAAGAATTATTGGTATGAAGAAAAACTTAATAATGTCACTCACTTCTTGAGATCTCTACCGTCTCCAGATCTAAGCTGCAGAGCTGAAGACTTGCTGTCCCCTTCATTGTCTGCCTTACGTGCTCTGTAAGAAATGACCATAGATAAATTAAATTGAATGATCGAAAAAGAATTCATTTTATATTACACTGAAAAAGAAAATGCTTGATTGGTGGTGTTTATATACTTTACCCTGAACATTCCTCATCCACAAAGATCTCAATGCGCGGGCCTGCAGCTGGTCTTCCGATTCTTGTATTAGGTCTTTGGGGAATCTGGAAGTAGTTTTAACTTCAGCGCTTGTTTGCTACTTCATCACGATAGAGTTGATTAGAATTCAGAGTGTACTTACTTTATTTGATGTCCATTTGGAAGGAATTGCATTATTCTCTTTATTTCTTTCTGCTCGAGCACCGAGTGAGTGCCAAGTTTTTACTTCTGATTTTGACATTTCTGATTGAGGACCCAATGTTGGATCCCGGCTGCTATCTTTATAAATGGATAACGAAGCTCCAGGAGTCCTAAAGAAATAGAATGACAAAATAAGCGTCAGAGCAAAATCCATATCAGCTTGTCAATAATATTGAATTGCACGATTTCATCAGCAACATCAAAAGTGAAGTATTTTGAAATAGATATTGCATTCACGTATTCATCTCAATGAGCTAAGCAAACCTAATTCAAAGGATTCTTTTACAGCCCTCTAGTAGCTCACCGTCATGGAGTAGCATCTAATGAAGATATTAAGTGTGAAGCAAATTATTTTGAGTATGGCAAGTTACTCCCATGAGGGGTCTAGAAATTAAACCATCATGGTATTAAAAACCAGCTAGCTACATTAATTTGCATGATTCTTGTAGCCTAGACGTGATTAAGTCATAAGTGTCTCGCAAAACTAGACCATAGGGACAAAGATACCCACTTATCAGGAAACCCCTACTGCTCAAAGTAAACAAAAGACTAAAATTATAAACCTCCTTCAAGGGGCAGACCTCAAAACGGTTCCTTCACCAGATGCTATAACCTCATACAAAACTACACCTTTCTCACTCCTAAATGTAAGGCAATAAAAAGGATAAAAACTTTTCAATCACCAACTAATATATAGAATCCTCACCCTAGTCCCTTCCAATGCAACAAGATCCAATGCTTTCATATTTTTGAATTCTGAAAGGTTATTTTGTCTTGACAATCGCTTGGAGGTAATGTTAAATAAGATAGAATTGTAAATGATATTATTAAGTGTCATAAATAGAAATACTTGTTTTTCAGAAGATTTATTAGTTTGTTATGGAGATCGGGAAGTGCTAGCTGAGGATTGATGGAGTTAGTCATGGAGGTGGTATTTAGGATATTGAAGTAATGATGAACAGAGAGATCAAATAAAGCAGTTGTGGCAAGAGAAGAAGAAATAGAAGAAAAGTAAGCCTTTCTTCTTTCCTTCATTGCGTTTGTTATTTTGGCTAAAATTAAGCGGAAGGATAACTAGATTTACAGTTTGTTCGGCACAGAATTTTTCGAGTGAAAAATGATTGCCTTTTGAGAATGTGTGGTTAAAATGTGGATAAAAGTTGAGTCTATGAGATGTATGGTTGAAAACGATTTCTAAGAAAATTGATTTTAGAAAAATATGTTCTAAACAGCTCTTAGTTTATGGAGATGTACTGGTTTACAAGTTTAATTTAAGCAAGCCAGCTGGAGGACCTTCAAACATATAATCGATGTGCTTACCTGTCAATCTTCATTTTTTTCCTAGAAAGATCAAAACTTTGGGAAGCTTGGTTTCCTGCAGTTTGTAATATAAGTATTAGACAACCGAATTTCAAAAGGCAGAAAGATAGATGTAACAAACCGAATTTCAAAAGGCAGAAAGATAGATGTAACATACTTGTTTCTCCCCTAGCCAATACAGTTCCAAAGCTTCGAGATGGTAAATGGCTCTCCATTATGTCCTCCTGATAATTGGCAAGGAAAATATTGAGATCAGAACCACCAAATCAAGGAACGACATAAAAGGAAATGAAAAGTAAAATAAGCACCCAAAAGGCAAAAAGAAATTGCATACATCTGAGGCTTTTGGTTGTCTCATCGAACGAGTGAGAAATTTCTGGAAGGCAGCCTTCAGTTTCTCAACTGGTTGAGCATTCCTAGTAGGTAAAGAAATTCAAAAAGAATCAATTTTGCAACTTCATTACGAGAATCATAAGGACCAAAAAATCATCTGACATGGCAAAATATGAAATTTTAAACACGGATTTATTTAGCTACAAAGAAAAGACAAAAAAGGAGGAAAAAACGAAAGAAAAAGAGGAAGAGAAAAAACATAAGGCTTGCTTATTGTGCGATTGAAAAAGGAAATACAGAAGCGTGGATTCTTATGTAAAAACTTCTTCAATATCACTTTAAGCTATATCTTGTCAACATTACGACTAATTAACTATTAACAAGAAAAGATAAGTTTCTGTTGGATATTGGTTAAATAAATTGAGAATTGAAAATCGATTAAAATTCGTATCGAATTCGGTCAAATACTCAAAAGCTCGACTCAATCCGTTTAGGCAAAATTGTTTGCCACTTCGCCACTTCGGGGCGCACAAAGGGGGCAGCGACCCTCGTGGGGGGTCGGGGGCAACGCCCCCGAAAGAGAATTTTGATTTCTCTGCATGTATTGAAGGGTATATTTGGCATTTCTGAGATCAGAACCACCAAATCAAGGAACGACATAAAAGGAAATGAAAAGTAAAATAAGCACCCAAAAGGCAAAAAGAAATTGCATACATCTGAGGCTTTTGGTTGTCTCATCGAACGAGTGAGAAATTTCTGGAAGGCAGCCTTCAGTTTCTCAACTGGTTGAGCATTCCTAGTAGGTAAAGAAATTCAAAAAGAATCAATTTTGCAACTTCATTACGAGAATCATAAGGACCAAAAAATCATCTGACATGGCAAAATATGAAATTTTAAACACGGATTTATTTAGCTACAAAGAAAAGACAAAAAAGGAGGAAAAAACGAAAGAAAAAGAGGAAGAGAAAAAACATAAGGCTTGCTTATTGTGCGATTGAAAAAGGAAATACAGAAGCGTGGATTCTTATGTAAAAACTTCTTCAATATCACTTTAAGCTATATCTGGTCAACATTACGACTAATTAACTATTAACAAGAAAAGATAAGTTTCCATATTGTCTCTAATTAACAAAAGCTTATTTATCATGGGTCAGCTTTTGTGGAAATGGTGTGAAATCTTCTGAATAACTCCTTCAATATCCGTTTCCACTATAGCCTATATGCCATAAGCATTCTACACAACTAACAAGAAAAATGAAGTTGCTAGATTTGCTCTAAATTAACAAAAGCATAATTATCAAAGGAGAGATGAACACCCAGAAAAGATTATAGACTTTAAACTGGAAATTTTGGTTTAGAATCACATGCTATAGCAATTTTTAAAATTTCCACAGCAACAGTAGTTCATGAAATTTTTACAATATTTACAAGATCTCTGCTGTAAATTATTCTAACTCATTAAAAATTTATTGGCAATCGGTGTTACGAGAATATCTATAAGAGCAGCATAACATCAGCTTACACTTGGATCAAATCCCACGATTAATTAGAAATGACGTTGATGACAAGAAAAGTTAAAAATATTAACAACAAACTCAAAGCCTCCATTTGGCCCCATTAAAAGTATAATTCATTTTCCTCTCTCTTCTTATCAACCACACATTCTCTAATAAAATCATATTACACGTAATCCCAAAACTTTTTCTTCTTTTTAATCACACATTCTACAAAACACACTATTCCAACCATTGAAATTTCAAATAATGGGGACCAAACAGGGGCTAAAATTTGTTAACACTGCCCCGGTAAGTTTAGAGTTGGTCGCCTTAAACAGAAACCTTCAAGTTTAGGTATTAAGCTGACAATTGTATAAATGCTTGGGGATCCAACGAATGCTAGAAACATAAATACTATATCTATGAACTGAATGAAAAGTAAAATACAAAGATGAAAGTATCAAAAGACAACTACAGTTCTATCTACGTTGAAGCGCCTTAGTAAAAGCAAAAGTACTTAAGTTAAAGGAAATTCTCACTTCAAACCCATCAAAATTATAACTAAAGAGTAGTTAAACTGTTGATATAAACATTTTGGAAGGATATATTAAGCCCAACCAGATTAAAATGATTTATAAAATAATTTTGTGTCTTAACTCATATAGCCTTCTTAAAAACCTATATTATGTGGAAACGACTAGTAGTTAAACATATCACCTTATTTCAAGTATGTTACGTGATACTTCTCTTTATTCTCTATGTGCGACACTGAACTTATAACTTACAAGACCGAGCGAAGTCCTCGCATATACATGTATCACAATTAGAAGTTTCCAAGAAAACACCAAAAAACACAATTATCATAGGTATTTTCATCAACATATTTAACTCTGGATCATAAAAGAAAAAAGAAATCTTACATGGATAGCCCGCGATTGAAGATTTCATTCGCAGTTCTAATTTTATGCTTGCATTCCATGTGCAAAGCATATGATATGTACAAAGACGAATGTGTCAAACCAATATTATTTGCCTCGAGAAAACTATATATGACTTCAGCATCAACACAATTTTCAGCCTGTTATTCATTCAAAATATATCAAGTAACTATCAGAAGCATCTATAGGACCAATAAGAGAAGCATTAATAAATGACAAAGTATATAAATTATGCAGTCTTGGTAAACGAGGCACAAAATGTAAGCAACACTATGAAGTAAGCATACATATTCCAACCAAACTTTTAGGTAACGTAGATCCTCCTTGTATCGTTCTTCATGCCAAAAAGTGCGGACGCATTGTTCATAAATCACAACTAGTCCTGAGCAGTCACCTCCAGGAGGGAAAGCCTCCTGAACCCATTTGATGCACCTTTAAAATTCCAAAAGATAAAATACAATGTACTTAGTACCAAAAGTTTTCATCAAGTATGTATAATACCAATATCACTTAAGGTAACATGATCCTACATCATTAAATCAAATAACACGATAGCTTCTAACACCAAAGATCATCAATTATAGCAAAGTCAAAGAGTTATTATGCCATCTCAGAGCTCCACATCAAACCTTTCCATTTGAATTGCGACTAACAAAAAAATCTAAGTAAAAACAAGCCTTTTACATTTTTTCAGATAAAATACTGTAATTCTTTTCTTTTCTTTTCTTTTTTTTTTTTTTTTTTTTAAAAAATTCTTTTATTTTTTTTTTTTTTTTTTTTTTTTTTTTTTTTTTGTGAAAAAATCCTCTATTTACTCATTCAATTGTCAATTTAATGGCCAGTGTGCAACTTTGGACAAGTTAGAAGGAAACGTCAATTTTAAATCCAAGAAAATTTGAACCTGCTTTGATAACTTTCTTGGTCATTTGAAGCTAAGTTAGAACTGCTCTTGCTGAAGCTCCATGTATTTTAGTTTTTCGAGTTAGAGCTAGTGCAAGATTGCAAGAGCAATGATGTAAGAAACATTACTCCAAAGTTGTGACTCAATAAGCTGCCTATATTGCTGGTTTGAAGAGTGTGAAAGAATTATTAACACAGAAGGATTCAACAGAAAACAAGCATCTCATACCAATAAAATCCCATAAAAACGAGTGTTTCAGTCAGTATTTTTTAACACCACAATTACCCAATCATCATGCGAAATAAAAAATCATAAATATATTTCTAAACATGAAGAGAAGTTATGGTATTAAGATTAACTTTTTAAGATCAATTTCTCTACATTTTTTATGCTCGTAGAATGGCCAATAGACATGCGATACATAGCATTATCACTTTCACAAAGATTAATTGGACATGAACCACAACATCAAAAACAACTTACATCATGGCTAAATATGAAAGACAAATAATATCCCAGTTGGCCCATATAAAAGTCACTTAATATTATGTCCTATCACTGTTGATGTCTGCCATTAATTGTCATAAGGTATTGCAGAAACTAAAGGATGGGCAATACAAGGAACTCATATTTCTACTCAAGAACTTTTATCTTTTATTTTTTCAACCTCATAACAACAATTAACATTAAGAATATTCAAGTTACAGAGCACGTATGGCTAAGCCTAGAAAATAAGCAAAAATTAACTTCTAGCGCAAAACATGTTAGGGAGATAAGGAAAAAAAAAAAAAAAGTTAGTTAAGATCCTTCGTTTGGAAAGAATTTATAAACGGTTTAATTTATAAATAGATAAAAATGATTGCAAGATAAGTGGATAGTACTTATGGCTCCATTGGAATATGTGGTTGAAAAAAGAATATTGACCAATGGTTTATGAATTTTAATGAACAGATTAAACCCTTTATCAGCCCCCTTTCTTAAAACTCTTTTTTTCCCCTCAAAGTCATTTTCAACGTACTTTTTATGGAAACCACAACTTTTATCAACTTTCAACCTCACGTTTCACCAACTTTCTACTAAAAATTTAATTTCTATCCAAACCAAACATGGGCTATATTTACCAATTTTCAACAATAAAAAATTTATTTATTCATTTCAAAACTAACTTATTTACTGTTAAGTAAACCTTTTTAGCTTAGCCGAACAAGGTCTGATTAATAGTGGATGCATACAGCCTTAATATGTGAAACAAAACACAATTCTAGAGGGTAAAACCCTAGCTTTCACATGAGAAACCAAGTATGTAATTGAAATTGCTGTAAGTATTACTCACTCTAGCCATGGTTGGAGGGGATCTTCGCCTTTGTACTCATCAATTGCCTCCAATAACCTCCTATTAAAATAGAGCCTCAACAATAAATGATAATTTGACCCCCAAAAAAAAAAAAAAAAATGCTACTAAGAAAGGGAA
>NC_036243.1:4685924-4693882 GCF_002742605.1 Olea europaea var. sylvestris | reverse complement strand
TCAATGAAAACTAGCTCTTCCAAAATAGAATTTTGAATAGATAATGGTGAAAAATATGGAAATGGGATTTCTTTTTGGTTGAAGCATTTGTAGAAGAAAAGTTTTTTGAGCTAAGAAAGTGGGGAGAGAAAAAAAGAGAAGGGTCAAGGGTAGAATTAGGTGAAAATCTGAAAACGGGATTTTCGATTTTGGGTTAAGGGTTGGGTGAGTGTGAGGGAGAAGAAGATTTGTTTTTTTCCTTTTCATTTTGTTTTCTTCTTCTTTTTTGTTGTTTTTTATTTAAATTTTTTAATGTAAAAAATATAAAGTTATCATTTTTGTAACTTCCCTTTTTTTTTTTATATATATATTTTTTTAAACAAAAGGAGTGTTACCAAGTTTCTTATTTTTGAAGAAATAAAATCTACTTTTGGAATTTTAAAGAAAATTTGATTAATCGACTATATGAATTTAAAAGAGTAACCAACTAACATTTAAATTAATTAAAATCATTCAACATCAATTTAAATGAAATACACAAATATGAATGTCAAAACTGCAGAATAAATGTACAGATACTAAACATGAACATATCAAAATAAAAGCCTAGTCATGAATATAGTAAAAATCTTTTTTTTTTTTTTACTTGGCAATCCAGAAGCATCCACTCGTCCAATCTTTCACGTGTCCAGCACGACCTGTTCTAATATGAAATTTGTTTGTAAGAGTGAGTATTTTAAACAAAATTCTTAGTAAGATACGTTCAAATTTCATACCCGACATTCATATGGTTTAAGGAATTTCTTTAGAATTCCCACATCCCGTAGGATTTAACATAATTGGACCTAACGGTCCATCCCGAAAGATTTAACATAAAAATCATTTCTTGGAATTTTAAGGCATTGGATGAAATCATAATATAGTATTATGGAGAATAAAAATTTTAACCACTGCACTTATGTATCTTACCTTAAAAATCTGAATTTGTTAAAAACTTGAAAATGGATTCTCCTGTTTCCCTTGACTCGAAGAATAGCAAAGTATATGGAATTTATAACTTTATATGTATGAAATAACCATGTGGTAAGTTAAATAAATGTGCATGGTGGGTGGGTAAAAGAAAATCGCCAAGTGTTTGAAAAAAAAACCACCACATGATCTCATAACTTACACACACGTATACCACTAATAGAACTCAAAGCAAACAAAATGATAAGATTGGTTATTTGTTTACCACGTGAAATCTCACACATGCCAACCAATCAATGCAAAGAAACATAATAATTAATATTATATTAAATGGTTATACAAATTTCGTTTTGACCACAAAAACTTGATAAAATGCGTTCAAAATAAATTTCTCTTAAACCCGATTTACGTAATTTAACACGATCTACAAGATGAGATCCATATTCATATATTTTTGTTAATATCTACTATACCAAATTATTGGGACAACATAATATTTAGAAAAAAAATAAGAAAAATGCATAATTAGGAAATACTTAAATTTTTTTAAAAAAATATACATATATATTGTATTATCATTTTAATTAATGAACTTTATTATAATGATAATGTAGGCATGGACCAATTAATTTGCTAATGATCAAAGTTGCATTAACAAAATTTAAGACCTACGTAAGAGGTAAATAAATTTTGGAACATTACATCCCTTCCCCCTTAAAATAATTTCGTCCACGAAATTACCTAATCTAATCGAAATGCTCTAGATACTTGGTGTTTATCTCTTCTTCTTTCTTCCAAGTAGCTTCTTCGACTCCATGATTTCTCCATCGAATTTTAACTAAGGCAACTTCCTAGTTCCTCAAAGCATGCGCTTTCCTCTCAATAATTTCCACGGGACCCTCTTCATAAGTCAAGTCTCTCTGCACTTCTAGTGAGTCATAGCTTATCACATGTTTAGGATCATGCACATACTTTCTAAACATTGACACGTGAAACACGTTATGTACTGCCGATATCTAGGTGGCAATGCTAAACGGTACGCCATATTTCCAATTCTTTCTAGAATTCCAAAAAGACTTATGAATCGCGATCTCAACTTCCCCTTCTTTCCAAATCTTAGAACCCCTTTTATTGGCGCTACTTTTCGAAATACTTTCTCTCCGACTTCAAACTCAACCGACTTTCTTTTTTGGTCTGCATAGCTTTTTTGTCTATCTTGAGCTAACTTTATTCTGTCTCTAATTTTATCAACTGCTTGCATTATTTTTGCAATAATTTCTGGACCAAAAATTCTATTTTCTCCGACTTCATCCCAATGAGCCGGTGATCTAAATCTTCTACTATAGAGAGCTTCATAAGGAGTCATGTCAATAGTAGCCTGAAAGCTATTATTGTATGCAAACTCTACTAATGGTAGAAATGACTCCCAACTACCTCCAAAATCCGAGACACATGCTCCAAGCATATCTTCTAGAGTCTGAATGTTCCTTTCTGATTGTCCATCTGATTGGGGATGATAGACAGTATTGAATTTAACTTTGTCCTCATAGCTCCTTGCAGGCTCTTCAAAATTTTGGAAGTGAACCTTGGATCTCGGTCTGAGTCAATAGAAGTCGGAACTCCATACAGCTTGATAATTTCCTTGACATATAACTGGGCAAACTGATCCATATTGTAGTTCATTCGTATTGGAAGAAAGTAAGCCAATTTTGTCAATCTATCCACAATTACCTAAATAGCATCATATCCTCGATTTGTCTTTGGAAAATTTACCACAAAATCCATAGCTATCTTCTCCCATTTCCACTCTGGAATTTCTAATGGGTTTAATGGCCCTGATGGTCTCTGATGTTCGGCCTTAGCTTGTTGGCATATCATTCATTTCTCAACAAATAGACCAATTCATCTTTTCATGTTCCTCCATCAAAATGTATCGCGAAGGTCTCGATACATCTTTGTACTATCGGGATGCACAGCGTACGGGGTAGAATGAGC
Source organism: Olea europaea var. sylvestris (assembly GCF_002742605.1). Taxonomy (NCBI): domain Eukaryota; kingdom Viridiplantae; phylum Streptophyta; class Magnoliopsida; order Lamiales; family Oleaceae; genus Olea; species Olea europaea. The sequence goes on along the minus strand of NC_036243.1, from coordinate 4,690,939 downwards.
TTCTTCTAATATCTCTTTCCTTATTCCTTCATCCTTCAGAACACACAGTATTCCCTCAAACGTCAAAGCATTATGATTTGCTAAAGTAAAACCCTTTCGTTTACTTATACCAACTTTTGCTTTAATTTTTTTCAAGAATGGGTGAATGGGTCATTGTCTTGGGCATCTTTGATGCAATCCCTAAGTATAGGTTGGATCTTCAATACAAAAATCTTTGTAGTAACTTGAGTCGACGGGATGACGACTTCCAATCTCAATTTCTCAAATTCCTTTAACAATTGTCCTTCAGTTGTGGGTAGAGCTACCAATTGTCCCACTGTCTTTCTACTAAGGGTATCAGCGACTACATTTGCCTTACTCGGATGGTAATGAATAATGCAGTCAAAGTCCTTAACCAATTCTAACCACCTTCTCTGCCTCATATTTAACTCCTTCTGTCTGAAGAAATATTTCAGGCTTTTGTGATCCGTATAGATGTCACGTTTTTCCCCATAGAGATAGTGGTGTCATATCTTTAGAGCATGTACCACCGCCGTCAATTCTAAATCGTCTGTGGGTAGTTTTGCTCATGTTGTTTTAATTGTCTTGAAGCATAAGTGATCACCTTTCCATTCTACATCAATACACACCCTAAACCCTATTTAGATGCATCACTATATATAACAAATCCATTCGAGCCCTCCGGTATAGCCAATACTGGAGCCGTGACCAATTTCTATTTTAGTTCTTGAAAACTCTTCTCATGCTTCTCAGTCCACTGAAATTTTACCGCTTTTTTAATTAGTTGGGGTCATCGGCCCAGCTATTTTAGAAAATCCTTCGATGAATCTTCGATAATAACCAGCCAATCCCAAAAAGCTACAGACTTCACCTAGATTCGACGATTTAAGCCACTTGGTTACCGCCTCAACTTTAGTAGTGTCTACTTGAATTCCTTGTGCTGTAATCACATGACCCAGAAAGCCTATACGATCTAACCAAAATTCACACTTTTTGAATTTAGCAAACAATTTCTCATTCCTCAGTGTTTCCAATACTATTTTAAGTTGTTCTTCATATTGCTCCTTGTTCCTCGAATACACCAAAATATCATCAATGAAAACAATGACGAATTGATGTAGCCATTGATGAAATACCCGATTTATCAAGTCCATGAACATTGCAGGGACATTTGTCAATCCAAAAAGCATTACAGTGAACTCGTAATGACCATAGCGAGTTCTAAATGCCGTCTTCGAAATATCATTTGCCTTTACTTTCAGCTGGTGATAACCTGACCTTAAATCAATCTTGAAAAATACTATTGCACCCTTTAATTGATCAAAGAGGTCTTCAATCTGTGGCAGGGGATATTTATTTTTAATAGTTAACAAGTTTAGCTCACGGTAGTCAATGCACATTCTCATTGAACCGTCTTTATTCTTTATGAATAAAATTGGTGTACTGCAAGGAGATACGCTTGGTCGGATGAAGCCTTTATCCAACAATTCTTGTAGCTGTATTTTCAATTCTTGTAGCTTCTTTGGTGCCATTCTATAAGAAGCTTTAGATACTGGCGCTGCTCCAGGCATGAGATCAATCGTAAACTCAACTTGTCTATTTGGCAAAGTGCTGGTAGATCATCAGGGAACGCATCAATAAAATCTCGTACAATTGGTACCACACTAAGAGGAACCTCCGATTGTTGTGCTCTAGATATATTCACCAAAATTCCATGGCAAGATTTCTTCTTCAACATCGTTTTGCCTTCATGGCGGACATGATGCGAGGTAAAAACTTTACTCGCGCCGCAAAGAATCGAAACTCTTTCTCCCCAGGCTTTTGAAAAATTACTTCATTCTCAAAACATCGAATGGTCGCATGATTGCTCCACAACCAATCCATTCCCAGAATAACATCAAAGTCTTTCATATCTAAGATGTATAGGTCAACTTTTAATTCCCTTCCATCCATTTTTAACTTTATCGCCCTAACTATCCGATTGGTGTTCAATGTTCTAACTGATGGGATGGTAACTTCTAAAACACTATCCAATTTTTCATATGGAATACATGATTTAGCAATAAATGCAGTAGAGACAAATGAATGAGTAGTTCCTAAGTCAATAAGAACATATGCAAGTAGTTCAGATACTGATAGAATACCTGTCATTACATTCGGATCCTTTGTTGCCTCTTCCTGGGTCAAACCAAAGACCTTGGCTTTTCCTTTCTTGTTTTGCTCGTAGTATTTCTTAGATGGATATGCCTTGCAGTCTGGAGCAAAATGCCCTTCATGGCCACATCGATAGCACACATTCTTTCCAAACCAACATTCTCCCCTATGGCCTTTGTAGCATTTAGGACATGGAGGAATAACCTTATTTGGTTTGCTTGATCCTGACCCTAATCCTGTGTTGGCTTTTTTGTTCTGTCCAAATCCTTTCTTTATGTTCGACCCATTCCACTTTCGTTTTCCAAAAGATTCATCACTTTTCTTGATCATCCTATCAATTTCCAATCGATCAAAAATTGATTGAGCTCATTGTAGTACTTCACTGTAGGTTGTGGTATGGTGAGATACCATGATTCCTCCAATCTCTGGACGAAATCCTAGTTCAAACCTCCTGGCCTTCTTTGCTTTAGTGTAGGGCATACTTAGAAAGTTGTTCGAACTTTCTTTCATAATCTTCAAGCGGCATTTTTCCCTACTTCAGTTGTAGAAATTCTGCCTCTCTTTGATCCCTTAGGGACTGATGAAAGTACTTTTTCATTACTTCCTCTTTGAACTATACCCAAGTCATAGCACATTGTTCTGCTTCTGTTCTAGTGCTTAAAGCAGACTCCCACCTGTGACCTGCTGCATCAATCAGCATAAATTCGACGCATGATCCCTTTTGGGTATCACTACATTCCATGTGTTTGAAAATTTGCTCTAATCCTCTTCGCCGTTTCTTGGGTGCAAAAGGATCGGCTTTTCCATCAAAAGAAGGAGGCTTAAAGTGACAAAACTGCTCTACAATTGCACCCGTGTTGTTGGCACTAGCTGGTGCATGTCATCTACCAAGGTCATGCACTGCCTTCACAAGATCCCTGAACATAGCTGGTTGATTTTGTTGCTGTGTCATTTCCTTTAAATCAACAAAATTTAAAATTTTGTTTTAGAAACCTTGGACAACACAGCTTATTATATTCAAAGGAAAAATGAAATATCATGAATATAAATCCTTGAAACTAGGATGTACTATTGATTAAAATAAATCTCAAATAACATAAAGCATTTTCTTTCTGAATGGGAAGGAAAACATCACAGAACAAGGAAGTAGAATCTAAGTTTCTATTTTCTATGGATCCTACAAATCTTCTTTGGTGGAGCCTCATCTTCTGAGAAGTCGTCTGCCTCGGGCCCAGACTCTATCTTTATTTCAACTTGTGGCTCGAGATTATCCTCTAACTCCAACCCCAAGTTATCTTCATGCTCCGATTCAGGCTCTTCCTCAGGGTCCGATTCATACTCGAGCTCGGGCTCTGGCTTGGCCTCATCTTCTACCTCGTCTGCTAACTCATCTTCTGGCTCTTGTTGTGGTAGTAGGTTCTCTTATACTTATTCAAAAGGGACTAACAATACGTGCCAAACTCAATCATGTTTGAGTGCTTTAGGGGGTTACCTCGAGCATCTCATCTCTAACCACAATCCCTTGTCTCTCCCATTGAGGTGGAAGCGAGTTTATTAGGTTATGAATGGCCTCAATATGCATGATCTCTAGTCTTGCATCAACCGCCGCCATACATCTCTCATAGATGTCTTGAACGTAAGCGAACGAGTCGGGTTCATTACATAATTCTCATAAGACTAAATGATGGACCTTTGGTTCAGTGTTGCTTTACAAGCTATTGTTTTTTCTAGTTGTTCAATAAGTCCTAGCCATATATATCATATAATTGTCAAATTATGTTTGGTTTATTTTGTTATCGATATCACATTATATATTATGCTCTCATTTTTTTTCAAAGATTAATCATCATATCTAATTAAATATTAAAAACAAAGTAATAGCATAATTCATTCCAAACATCATATTCATTTCAGGAACTCAAGCTTAAATGATTCATAAATCTTTCTCGAAAAAATAAAATGGAACATAATATATTTATTCCGTACCTTGGATTCACTGAACGGTAGTTGATTGGTGAGTGTTAAGTGTCATGGGTCTTGTTGACATCGAAATTAGCAAGGCTAATCTCAAGCCAACTTTAAGAAAAGAGGGCAATTTATTGTTACATATGATCACAAAATGCATGGAGAGAAAGTCATTAGATTTTGATTTTGCATGTATATTTTCTTGCCTTTCAAAGCACTTTTACTCTACTATTTATACATGTTTTGGTCGAAATTACATCAAATCAGTCAAATCAATTATAGTACCGAGCTCAAAACTCGAGTTGTCGAATTCTCCTGTGATTGGTCAATGAGGCCGGCGACCATGTGCCAATGTTTTCCCCAGGTGATGATGACATGCAAGGGACTTGGGATTCAAGGCTTCAGATTATTGGTTTTGGTCGACGGTGACATCAATTGTGGCAAGTGTGCATGATTGGTAGGGTGATGTGACAGGGAGTAATCATGATGTTTTTCTAAGATAACAGCGGCCAAATCCGAATTGGGAGCAGTGAACGAACTCACATCTGCCTGAGGTGAGGTTAGCGAATTATTTTTGTTAGATCGGAGTTCGATAGTCAACAGTCATCCCCCAGGTCAGTTCTGCGGTAGGGGGACTGACCTTTTTGCTCAACTGGTTCTTTTTTCGAGAAGTGTGATTATTGTTATGCCACAAGGGTGAGCTGTACAGCATTTTAGGTAGCTTTTTTGAGAAGCTTCATAAATGGACTACACCGTTTAAGCTACCAACATCTTAAACCATTGACTTTTCCCTCCTTTTTTAGATGAACGGTATGAATTGAGACCCTTTAACTTCTCCTCCTTTTAAGTTCCATTTAGCCTTTTATTTCTCCTTTTCACTTTATGTAATTTTCTCT
>NC_036243.1:4679823-4685010 GCF_002742605.1 Olea europaea var. sylvestris | reverse complement strand
TTTAAGGAGGATGGGAGGAACTCGGGCTGGTGGTATACCAGTGTTAGGCCAAGGACGAGAGGCTCTTTAGTTTTAGATACCCCTTCTCAATTAAGAAATGGAAGGAAGAGTTCTTATATGTGTCGGAAGAGTGGCAGTTTCATTCTGCTGAGGTGAATAGGGATGACATGGTCCATGTACTTTATCACTCGCTATGTAAGTAACTGTCTCGTGGTGTTTTGATCGAGGTGACATTCGGGGCTGAGCTAATGATTTTGTTATACGATTGTGCAAATTACAGGAGGCTCACTCTGACTAAAGACACTCAAAGATGAGCTGACAGAGTTCGAGCTTTACCGAAGAAACAGAGGTCTTGCAAGTATTTGTTGTCAAATTCCAACATTTTCCAAGCAGGCCTGATTCAAATTGTGGTTTCAGGACCTTTCGTGGCTATTACGTCCACATCAGTCCTTTCCAGTTCAGGTAGGTCTTAGGTGATTTTAGTGGGGCTGTAACTGTTAAAGTCGAGACTTATATACTTTCTTGTGGTATTTTCAGCACACAGCACGGAAATGTTGAGGTACAAGGCGGCCAAGGCTGGGGCTGCGGCTGTAGCAAGGCGAAGAAGAGAGATGTCCCATGTCGGTCTGAGAGATGTTCTGAGGATATAGAGGATAAGGTCCCGTTGACGAGAAATTGAACTTTGACTCCGGTAGTCCCACGTATTCCTGAGGCGGTGCTTTCTCCGAGCCCATCTCCTGTGGTCGCCATCACTCAGCCCTCTCCAACCCTTCATCCTCCAGCTCCGATTGCTCCCACCTTTGTCGACACCAGTTCTGCCAAGTTACGGGATAGGTGTTCGGGCTCGCAGAGGCCCAGTGTGGACAATCTTATAGGCTAGAGGCCTGAAATTTTTCTTGACTATCTCCAAGCTCTCTCACCTTTGAGGGAGGTTACTGCTGCACTTACTCCGCCCCTGAGAGACTCCGTAAACCTGCTTACTAGGAGCTGGGGTGAGATGGAACAACATTTTTTGAATGAAATACCCATTGGTGAGGCCTTAGTGACAGCGCAGCTCCATGGCCACAACTCTATTTTGTATATGACGGCGGTGGCTGATAAGGTATTCCTCTCAGTTTATTACATGTCGGGACTTTCGATTTCATGTAACTATTCGACTAATAATTTTTTTTTAAATAGGTCAAGTCCGAACTTGACAAGCTGATGTAAGCTAAGGACCAAGCATTTAACCTTTACAGCAGTATGGAGGTGGAGAAGCCCCAATTTGCTTCGAAAGAAAAGAAGTATGAGGTGAAGCTCAATCAAATGGGAGTCGAGCTGAACTCCAAGCTTGACCAAGAATAGAGGTTAATGGGAGAGATTAGGGCCTTGAGAGCCTCAAAGGAGGAGGCTAGGAGTCAGGCTGAAGAGGAAAGGAAGAGGTTTGAAGAGGAGCGAGGCAGACTTGAGGAGGCCGTAGCCAAGGTCAGAGAGGCGAACGAGAGGGTGAGGACTGTGACCCAGAGAGCAGAGGAGGCAAAGGTCAAGGCTTTGAAGGTGGTTGAGCTCTGGAAGTTGTCACCTGAGTTTGATACCTTGGCCTAGGACGCATATGTCGTGGCTCTGGAGGAGGTGCTTAAACACATCCAGAGGGAAAAGGTCTGGGCTCAACGTGGCATTCCTCGAGGAAGCGGTTGACCAGCAGAGAAAGGAGCTCTAGTGTCTTGCCAAGGAGGCGGGAGTTCAGATTTCTCCTGCTGATGAAGATACTGCTGCTAAAAAGGCCCTCCTCCCTCCTACTTCTGCATAGGTTTTTTGTTTTTGGTGGGACAGTCTTTTGAACATTAATGTTTTTGACATCTGTAATGATTTATGTTGACTTAGTTCATGAATGTGTTTTATTGTATTGACATTCTTGACCTTTTATGTGCTACTTGTTTTATCTTTTTGTGGAATTTTGATGGTGGAATGTTGTGTAGCTTGTGCATCTGGCTGGGCTTTTGGGAATTTCTAAGAAAGAATTTCCACTAATTGTCATAGCACATACGACCTTAGCTCGGCCTACACATGGAGCAGGGCTTTTGAGGATTCCTAAGGAGGAATTTCCACCAAGTGTCGTAGCACATACGATCTTAGCTCGGCTTGCACATGGAGCAGAGATTTTGAGAATTCCTAAAGAGGAATTTCCACTAAGTGTCGTAGCAAATACGACCTTAACTCGGTCTGCACATAGAGTAGGAATTGTTGAGAATTCCTAAGGAGGAATTTCCACTAAGTGTCATAGCACATATGACCTTAGCTCAGCCTGCACATGGAGCAGGACTTTTGAGAATTTTGACGAAGTGCTGAATAAAATGTTCAAAATAGGGAGTCTCTTTTATTGATGTGATTGACATTACAAGCGGACTTATATTTCATGGACTTTTCCTGTTCAATGATAATATTGCTTAAGGTGTTCAGCATACCAAGGATGGGGCAAAGGTCTACCATTTAAGTCTTCCAATTCTTACGCCCCTTTGAACAAGCTCTTTGTTACCAGATAAGGACCTTTCCAGTTTGGTCCCAGGCATCCGCTGTCGACCTCCCTTGTGGAAAGCAATACCTTTTTAAGGACGAGAGATCCCACTTCGAATTCTCTTTTTTATACTTTTTTATTGTAGTACTTGGCGTTTCGTTGCTTGTAAATGGCATTTTTTAGTTCAGCGTTGTTCCTTTTCTCTTTGGTTAGGTTGAGTTCTGTACGAAGAGCCATATGGTTCATTTCTTCGTCATAAGCAGTTATGCGCAGTGAGGGAATGCCGGCTTCTAGTGGGATTACAGCCTCTACACCGAAAGCCAGTGAGAACAGGATTTCTCCCGTGCTAGTCCTTGCAGTAGTGCGATACGACCACAACACTCTGGGGAGTTCTTCGATCCATCCTCTTTTGAACACGTCAAGTTTTACTTTCAATGTGTGCTTAATGATTTTGTTAATAACCTCAACTTGGCCATTTGCCTGTGGATGGTTTGGCGTTGAGAATGTTCTTGATGCCGAACTCCTCACAAAAGTTTGAAAGACGTGCATTATCGAACTGTTTCCCATTGTCCGTAACGATGGAGTGAGGTATTCCAAACCTATAGATGACTGATTTTCACAGAAAGTCTATCATTTTCTGTTCGATGATCTTGGCAAGCGGCTCCGCCTCGACCCATTTAGTGAAGTAATTTACTGCAACGATGGAGAATTTCACGCTTCCTTTTCCAATGGACATAGGTCCAATCTGGTCGACCCCCCATTATGCAAAGGGTCAGGGTGCTATCACAGGGTTCAGTTCACGTGGTGGAGTGCCGGTACTTGTCGCATTTTTTGACAAACTCGAGGGCATCACGTCTTATTACGGCCCAAAAGTACCCTTGTCTTACGATCTTGTGGGCTAAAGAAAGCCCGTCAGAATGATTTCCACATATTCCTTCATGAATGTCTCGTAGGGCATGTTGTGCTTCTTCTTCATTCAAACATCTTAATAAGGGCGTAGAATGTCCCCACTTATAGAGGATATTATCAACGAGTGTGTATCTAGCCGACCTGATTCGGAGCTTTCTGGCCTCTACCGAGTTTTCGGGACATTTCCCGATCTTTAGGTATACGATGATCTCGTCCTGCCAAGTTGGTTTGGGATCTATCATCATAAAGGCCACTTCCGCCAACTCGGTGGTAGGTAGGGATTTTTTTCCACGGGGATGCTATCGAATTCTTCAATTTCCTCACTGGTAGCTAGGCGGGCAAGTACGTCGGCGTGGCCGTTCTGAGATCGAGGAATCTGCTTGACTTGGGTGGTGTTGAAGCTTTCAAGTTCTTTTCTTACATCCTATAGGTAATTGTACATTCTTTCTTCTTTCACCTGATATATGTCGTTGACCTGATTTACGACTAGTTGGGAGTCGCTGTGTATGATTAGGTTAGAGATTCCTAACCCTAAGGCCATCCTTACTCCGGCGATGAGAGCTTCGTACTCGACCTCATTGTTTGAAGCTTTGAAGTCAAATGGCAGGGCTTAGCAGAATATGCATTGCTCTGGGCTGATTAATACCACACCAGCCCCAGATCGATCTCCGGTGGATGAGCCATCGACATAAAGTTTCCATGGGGTTTCTTCTGGTAGTTCCTCAATTGGAATGCTACAGAACTCAGATACAAAGTCGGCGAGCGCTTGGCCTTTGATGGAGGAACGAGGTGTGTACTTTATGTCGAATTGTCCGAGCTCTACTACCCATTTCACCATCCGATCTGAAGTGTCGAGTTGTTGCAATGTTTGTCTCAATGGGGAGTTGGTGAGAACTTCAATGGGGTGTTCTAAGAAATATTGCCTCAATTTTCACGCTGCCATCAACAGGGCAAATGCCAGTTTTTCCATGGGCGAGTATCTAAGCTTAGCTTCATGAAGCGCTTTGATTACGTAATAGACTGGGTGTTGAACGTCGTTCTCTTCTCGGGTCAGAATGGCACTAATGGCCATGTTCCGATATAGATAAATATAGCTTCAAGACCTCACATGCCTTAGGTTTTAAGAGTAGCGGAAGCTGAGCTAGTTGTCTCTTTAACTCGTTAAAGGCTTCCTGGCATTCTTCGGTCCATTCAAACTTCTTTCCTCCTCGCAATGTGTCAAAGAAGGGTTTGCATTGGTAGACTTAGAGATGAACCGACTGAGGGCGACGATCCTTCCGGTTAAACTTTGTAGCTTTCTGGGTTTGGTCGGAGGCTTCATTTGGATAACAGCTTATATCTTTTCAGGATTTGGCTCGATTCCTCGATCGTTTACAATGTAACCTAGGAACCTTCCAGAGCTGACCCTGAAGGCACATTTCTTCGGGTTTAACTTCATTCTGTGCTTTCTCAAGATATCGAACATCTTGGCCAGGTGCCAGCAGTGGTCTTTGGCCTTAACGCTTTTGACCAACATGTCATCAACATACACTTCCATTGTTTTTTCGATCTACTGGGAAAACATGGAATTCACAAGTCGTTGATAGGTGACACCAGCGTTTTATAGACCAAATGGCATTACTTTGTAACAATAAAGACCTCGATCAATTACAAACGAGGTATGTTCTTGATCTGAGCCGTACATCGGTATCTGGTTGTATCCGAAGTATATGTCCATGAAGCTAAGTAGTTTGTCCCCCGCAGTGGCGTCCACCATTTGATCTATTCTTGGTAGAGGAAAACTA
>NC_036243.1:4562128-4677901 GCF_002742605.1 Olea europaea var. sylvestris | reverse complement strand
TAAACCAATAAAATTCCATTTGGTGAATGAATAGCACGCTATTTCATTATTTGATTCCTTGTAATAATCAACAACGAAGCTTATTCGATCATTTATTCATAAGCAAATAATACGTTTAAATAAATTATTTCGTTCGTTAAAGTTAGAAATAAGTGTGTGTTTGATTATATTTATTTTCCATGAAAAATATCAATTTTCCACCCAAATTCCTACCTGAGGTGTTTGATTGCTAATTTTTTCCACGGAAAACATTTTCCAACATTTAAAATATGCTTAATTTTCCTTGTTTTTAAGGAACACATTTTCCTTGGGTGGAGATGGTTTTTATTTTTTACAAAAGAAGGAAAATATTTTCTTTTCTAAATAATATTTTTCATGCCAATCAAACACATTCTAAATAATATACCCCTTTTTTGGGTAAAGTATGAATTACTTTTGAAATAATAATTAAATTATTAAAAAAAACGTTGGGATTAAAAGTGACTTTTACGTTATCTAAGCTTAGCCAAATAAGCCAAGTTATGTACATATTTTATCAAAAGAATTTAAACTGTGTTGATTTGAAATCGGTTGAAATATAAACCAAAGGAAGGTGCATAAATCCACCAAAAAAAAAAAAAAATATGCAATCAACAAGCAAATCAACAAATAAAATAAAAATAAATAAATAAACAATACAAAAATAAGTTTCCATCACATCACCAGATTGTTGAAATTCACAATACTAAAACTCACCAATTCTATGGGACTAGTAACGTGGCTGTCACATTTTTTTTTTTATTCTATTTATTATTATTATTATTATTATTATTATTATTATTATTTGGAAGAACACTTAACTGTTAAGGGTGAACAGTGTGTGTCACACTGTTCACCGTGAACAGTGACTATTACCACTGTTCACGTTAATTTTTTTTTCCTTTTAGATGGGACTACCAAATTTTGCATATAATTTCACTAACTAAAAATTTACATAAAAATGAAAGAATATAATTTTTTTTTTTTTTACTCAGTCTACAAAAAGGTGTAGACCTGAGCTCTGATACCAAGTTTTACAATCCCCCTTTTTTTAATATTTTTCTTTTTTTAAAACAAAAGGAGTGTTACTAAGTTTCTTATTTTTTTAATAAATAAAATCTACTTTTGAAACTTTAAAGAAAATTTGATAAATCGACTTTATGAATTTAAAAGAGTAACCAACTAACATTTAAATTTAATTAAAATCATTCAACATCAATTTAAATGAAATACACCAACATGAATGTCAAAGCTGCAGAATAAATGTGCAGATACTAAACATGAACATGTCAAAATAAAAGCCTAGTCATGAATATACTAAAAATCATTTTATTTTTTTTCTTGGCAACCCAGAAGTATCCACTCGTCCAATCTTCCACGCGTCCAGCACGACTCGTTCTAATTTGAAATTTGTTTGTAAGAGTGAGTATTTTAAACAAAACACTTAGTAAGATACATGCAAATTTCTATTCGACATAACATAAATATAAATGAAAAACATTCATAACCGACATTCATATGGTTCAAAGAATTTCTTTAGATTTCCCATATTCCATAGAATTTAACATAATTGGACTTAACGGTCCATCTCGAAGGATTTAACATAAAAACCATTTCTTGAAATCTTAAGGTATTTGATGAAATCATAATATAGTTTTATGGAGAATAACAATTTTAACCACTGCACTTATGTATCTTACCTTAAAAATCTGAATTTGTTAAAAACTTGAAAATGGATTATCCTGTTTCCCTTGACTCGAAGAATAGCAAAGTATACAGAGTTTATAACTTTGTATGTATGAAATAACCCTGTGTGTAAGTTAAATAAATGTGCTTGGTGGGTGGGTAAAAGAAAATTGCCAAGTATTTGAAAAAAAACCACCACATGATCTCATAACTTACACACACGTATACCAATGGTAGAATTCAAAGCAAACAAAATGATAAGATTGATTATTTCTTTACTAAGTGAAATCTCACACATGCCAACCAATCAATGCAAAGGAACATAATAATTAAAAAAAAAAATTGAACCCCAACCTTGAGGACCTCCATAGCTCCGCCCCTATAGCTAGGGGTGGGCGCGGGTCAGTTCGGTTCGATTCTTTTTAGAACCAAACCGAACCAAAATTTTCGGGTATCTAGTAAATGGAACCGTTCAGGTTCGGTTCCGTTCGGTTCAGTTCCAGTCGGTTCTACACTATAATTAAATTTTTTAACATTTAGAACAACATTATATAAATACAACTAATGATACATTCAATGTTTTTGAAATGTCAGAGACTAGTAGACTATCTTATTCAAATGATCGCTACGATCAAAACTTCGATCGGCTAAGGTTATAGTTTCGATCAAAGGTCACAGTGTCGACTAATGATTGTGTATGTTTTGGAATGTTAGCGAGGCTGCGAGAGTCGAGATAACGTTATGCACTTTAGTGTAGGTGTTTATGGTTATTTAGTGGATTGGATCTTATTGGGCTAAGAAATGAAACAATAAAATGGGTAATTGAGCCAAAAATTAAAAAATTAGAAATGAAACAAATTATTGGGCCAAAAATTTTGGATTTAGAAATTGTTAATTTCTTTAGAAAAAATTAAAATTAAAATAATTTGATTTACTCAATATAAAAAAAATTAGAAAGATTCGGTTCTTAGTCTAGAACCGAGAATCGAACCGTACCCGTCGATTCTCAATTCAAATACCCGTTCGGGTATTTAATTTGGCAAGAGCCGTCGGGTTCGATTCAATTCGAATCGGGTTAGGTTCGGTCGGTTCGGTTCGAAAGATTTGCCCAACCCTACCTAGAGCTTTGTGAGAGAGGTAAATCGCAAGATGTGCCCCAACAAGCCAGAAAACAAGAGTTGTCTGTACACTGCGCTTACAAAGAGTCCAATTCCATGATTCAGGAATCGAACCCACACACTGCGGCTGCCAGCAAGGCGTGAGATAACATCACTTCTGTCCTTTGCACTACTTGACTATGCCCCGAGGTCTAAAGGAACATAATAATTAATATTATATTAAATGGTTACATAAATTTAGTTTCGACCACAATAACTTGATAAAATGCATTCAAAATAAATTTCTCTTAAACCTGATTTACGTAATTTAACACGATCTACAAGATGATACCCATATTTATATATTTTTGTTAATATCTACTATGCTCAATTATTGGGCCCACATAATATTTAAAAAAAATAAGAAAAATGAATAATTAGGAAATAATTAATTTTTAAAAAAAATACATATATATTGTATTATCATTTTAATTAATAAACTTTATTATAGTGACAATGTAGGCATGGACCAATTAATTTGCTAATGATTAAAGTTGCATTAACAAAATTTAAGGCGTACGTAAGAGGTAAATAAAATTTGGTACGTTACAATTTTGTCCTTTCATAATTGATTAATATGTGGTCAAATTCAATTAAATCAACTAACAGAAATATTGATGGAAACCATTCACTGGGGCTCTATCCGCAACATTTTGAAAGGTCTAGGGTGATATCTGCAACAAATGAAAGGTTAGGAAAAAATTTGCAACTTTTTGAAAGATTTAGAGCCTCAGTTGCAATTATCCCTTAAAAAAACTAGGGTTGCAAATGGGCCAAACAGTTTGTTTGCTCGACATAAGGATGTCAACGAGCCAAGTCTAGTTGGCTCGTGAGCCAAACTTGAGATTCGGGCTTGATTCAAGTAAAAATGATTTGAATTTTTTTCCCGAGCAAAAGCTCAACTAAAAAAATCTAGATTTGTTCTGAGTTTTCCGCTCAAGCTTTATCAAGCCAAGCCGATTCACATTTTTTAAATAAAACAAAGGCACCTGACAGCTGTGTAGGTGCCTATAACTTCATTTTTCCATTCTATTTGCTTTTTTAAGGGTCGGCTTGTCACGTGTCGAGAATGGCCCGTGACAAACCACATGGCCTCTTTCGGGCTCTGGCAATACCCCAAAATTTGGCTTGGCCCGTGCCTCAAGCTAGATCGACCTGAGACTTTTTTTGGGCCGAGCTAAGAATAGCTCAAGTCAACGAGCCAAATTGACACTCCTAATTGAGCGCATCTCAAATTGAGCCATCCATGAACTACTCAAACTTATTTTAAGACAAGCAATGGATCGATTTGGGCTCAAGGCGTCTCAAATTGAATCGACTTGTGGAAATCTTGGCTCGAGTCAATCATAAGGCCCATGACCCAAAGGATCGAGTCGAATCTAGAATTTGGACACAATTCAAGCTTGTCTCAACTCGATCCATTACCACTTAAAAATTTCGACTTTTAAATCGATTCAGTGATGAAGAAACTCGAGAGTCGACCACATTTATTTGAATGATGTAAGAATGTGCCAAAAAAAAAAAAATCGCTGCCAATTGACAAAACTCAATTTTTAATCTCAACTTCAAATAACATGTAATTAAATTGCAATGCTATGTAGTCCTAAATTGTCAAACTACGGTCAAGTTCAATTAATTGATCCTTCCTCAAAATAAACATAAGATATAAGACGAGCAACCGACACTTTACTTTGAGTATTTGTCTAAATTAATTATGAGTGTGTTTGATAGATATTTTTTATGTGAAAATGTTTTTTTGAATAGTAAATTGATAGGAAATGTGTGGTTGAAAAATAAAGAAAAGTTTTTTATTTACGTATAATATTATTTTAATAAAAAATATATGATTAAAAAGAAGAGAGAGAAAAATATATTTTGAAAAAAAATGGGTATCAGACGGGACTATAATTTGACTTATTCTACCGCAAATTCCATTTTTTTTCTCTAGACTTATTGCTCAAAATTAAACTATATATATTTGCAAGTTCTGACGGTAAATAATTTAGCGGTTGTTTGCCGAAAAATTTATAAGTAATGAATCTTACAAAGTGTACAAATAATATTGAATAATAATTATGAATATATAATTTAGACTAAGGCCATGTTTGATTGGTTTAAATTTCAAGAAAAATGGAATTCGAATTCACTTTTTTCCAATTTTGTTTGTTTGATAGGTTTTGAATTCTATGGAATTTGGTTTCTTGATTTTCTTGGAACTTGAAATTTTCTTGATTTTCTAGTTCCTTGTTACGTTTTTTTTTTCCTGAACTTTTATTTTTTTTGAATTTTTTGTCGGCAATGAAAACAAATTCTCAAAATTATTGCAAAAAAATATTTCATTTTAATTGGCAATTTCCATATAAAACAAAGTCAAACGAACATCAAAAGAGAGATGATTTTCTTGATTTTTTTTGTTGGTAATGAAAATAAATTTCATTCCCAATATCAGTAAAATCTTTCCCTTTAATTGACAATTTTCATGTAAAACAAAATCAAACGAACACCAAAAAAACATTTTTATTTTAACATTTTTCACATGAAAAATTATACCAATCAAATACGATAATTTACTATTCCCGGGAAAATAATTTCTAGGTAATTCAATTTCCTAAAATTCGCTTTTAATTCAATGCAATTATATTCTATCTTTGCAATCAAACGGACCCTAATGTTAATTTAACCAAGTTTATAAATCGTGTCCAAACGTCGTCTTAGTTTTGAAGTTATCCACAACAGATTTCTTCGATGTTATTGGGCTCAATGGATAATCTTTTCAAACAGTTCCTCGATGAAAACGTACTATGGCAGAGACTATAGTGGACCCCACGTCCTTGTACCTGATAGGCATAATTGAATGCTTGGAAAAACAAACCTCCAATGAATAGCCAGGGGCAAAACCGTCAAAGCAAATCAAAACCCCATTGAACAAGAGAGAAATTATAAAGAGAAAATTGATCTAATGATACTCCATCTATTGTTTAATCAATAAAGTTACTTGTACAAAGTTAGGTTACAAAGTGTGTTGGCAAAATTTAGACCACTGATTTCAAATAATTTAAAAATCTGTTTTAAAAATAATTTGTGTGAATGTGATTTTGTTACCCGACTTTGTCAACCTCCTTTTTAAGTATAGCATAACTAATTGTTTAATAACAAGGTAATCATTTTCATAAAGATAACTAATTAGTCACAATTTAACGAAGACTTGAATAATTTTATTATTGCATGCTTATGTACGACGATAATGAAATGTTAAAGACCACCGAGTAGAAGTGTAGCAAATGTGTCATTGCGACTTTAAATAATAGGCCCTTATTTGATGGGTATTAAAATCAGATTTTAAGATATATTAATAAAAGTTGATGAATCTCCTATTTTGAACTTATTTTTTCAAAGCTATTTTCAACCACACATTCTCTCATAAAATAATTTTAAACGTAAATTCAAAATTTTTTCTTATTTTTTAATCACACATTACCCAAAAAATTACTATATCAAAGTACATTTTTCCTTGCTCGAACGAAACCAGCAAGTCCTAGCTTGTGAAGCCTATGTGAAGAAATCCTACAAAGTTGGTGGGACCAACATCTAGATTGAATAAAATCGAGATCAAATAGCGGCGAAATGTGTAGTTAAAAACTTGTGGATCCAGTAAAATATAAGGTTAAATTTAATTATTGATTTTGATTTAAATTTTAATTCCTACCAAACAGGGATTAAATAAGATAAATGTAGATAGCCTACAAGGATGATGAGGACTTAAAGATATCAAGAATTATATATTGGGATTCATTTGCATAAATTAAAAGGTTACCGATTTCTATTGCAAATTTTCATAACCATGGGTAGTTAAGTAATTGTACAACCACCCCTACTACTTTTAATTTCCTGTCAAAGCCAAAACCCTTCCATCATAGAAGTTACAACAATCAACGACGCGACACGCTAAGATCTCCAACTACAACCATGGCTTCATCTTTCACGCTTATGAGTTTGAATCCATACTCGAGTTTCAGATCAGCATCTAATGGAGAAATCAATAGCGCGAAGAAGATCATGATCAAGATGAACATGATTATGCCTTCTTCGAAGGACGGCACTCGTTCGAAGGCGATGAAATTTAAGGGCACACAGATGAGAGAGAAGAAACTGACGGAGATGATTGAGCAGAAGGTGGTGGAGGCGAATCAAGTCTGCGGCGAGGACGAGACCTCCGACGAGTGTAAGGTGGCGTGGGACGAAGTGGAAGAAATCAGCCAAGCGAAGGCCGATCTCCGCCTCAAGCTCGAGAAATTACAGCAAGATCCACTCGAGTCTTTCTGCCAGGAGAATCCCGAGACTGATGAGTGCCGGATTTATGAAGATTGATTATTGGTGTAACCCTAATTACAGAATTGCTAAATTCCCAATTACTCTTAGGAGTGGATGCATGGGTGGTTGTTCGTTGTGTATTATAAATTGTACTGCTGTAATGCAATCAACCTTATGATAAATTACTGAAGTGCAGTTTGCTACTATCGAGTAAAATTATTAATAATTTTTTAGGAGGATTAATATAGATTTTCATGAAATTATTTAACACGCATAACAAATTGTCGAGTTCATATTGTATGATCAGGTCCCATTTCCTGGACACCTCTGGCCTGCATCAAGTTAAAGATCTAGCTGAGCTCCTTTAATTTTTTTCTTTTAATGTATATAACAAAATTTATTTGTTCCTTTTGAAAAAATGACGCTAGGCGGCTCGTTGATCAATGGGATAAGCTTGGTCAGAGCCGGTCCTGTGATTTATGGGCCCTGAGGCGAAGCATGTAAAGTAGGCCCCCCAACGAAAGCAATTTAAATATAAAATTCAACGGTATATTATGCGATCTATTACTAATTTAAAAAACTAATTCATCTAACAAACTGAATCGAGCATGGGTGATTGCAAGCAGAGCCGACTCAACTTGCTCATTGTCGCTATAGGATTGGTAAGATAAAGTTTTGCTTTGAAATGTTGGCGGTTGAGGACCGATCTCCAGTCTCACATCGATTGCTCGCAGGACCCACCTCATACACGTGTGAGCTCGATCCTAAAAGCTCAGGTCGATATATTGTCGTCGTAACCTCAAAAAACATAATACTTGCATATTCCTTATAATATATGACATCAACTTTTCAATCACACACACTTGTAAAAAATGACATCAGCAGCGTTTATATTCACCAATCAACCGTCTTAGCTACCCTATCCTCTGCAATTAATCATTATCTGAAGGAAACAGTGACGTGATGGCTACGGGCCTCATTAACCAATTAAGGGAGAGATCGGCGACATATAGTCTGAGCTCGGCCAATTGGCTGATTTGATTGAAACGATATGATTTTGGTCAAACTACTTATAAATAGTGAAAAATGATCCCCTTTTGGGGGGGGGGGGTTTGGAAGAAAAAAGAGACGAAAAAAGTGTACAATTGATCTCTCTGTATGAATATGAAGGCTCCTTTTTGTTAAAGTTGACTTAAAAAATAATCCTCACAATTTTGACGTCATTATTGGCAATTGTCCTTGTTGATATATTCCTCAAGAGGAGAATTGAGTAACCAAGAGTTAACCAAGAGTTAGATTTTGTGCTTTGCAAAAAGCTTGTTGAATTTCCATTGGTTAATTTGGACAATTTATCAAGATTTCTTTGAACTTCATATCATAATCGAATCAAATTATTTTATTGTGGGTTTCTAATTTGATTGACATCTTATTATGTGTGCAGTTGTAGAGTTGTGACAACTTGTAATTTCAATGCCCAAAATTGGCGATTCACTGCCCCGCAGCAATATTTGAGATGTTCAAGGTTCAACAAGGACCAAGCAATTTCACTAAAATTAGAGTATTCAATGAACAAGTACGACTTTGGCTATATGTTATGAGTTCGAGCTTTCTCAAACCATTTACCAAACCTTAAATTGAACGACCCAAGCTAGCCATCGTCATCCGAGCTGACGGTTAAGGTTTGCCATAAAGATAACTCTTACACCAGTTTCACAGGATTAAGGTGAAATAATGAAAAATAAAAAAATAAAAATACTTACTTTCTCGTGTTGGGGTGAGTTTTTGTTAACAAAAGTGGCACTGTTCACATGTTCCGAGTAACTATTGCATTGCACGGGACCAAGGATTAAAGATATAAAACAGGCTGGTCGTGGAATTACGCTTGAGAAAATGGGTCCATGAGGCTACATGTTTAAACAATTCTAGTCTAGATATTAAAAAGGGAAAATTTCAAAAGTAAGAGGATAAGTATGGTTAATTTCAAAATTAAGAATAAAAGTTTGAACTTTCAAAAATCATATATTTAATAAAATTTATTAATGATTTAATTAATTAATTATATATTTTATTAATTAAATATATTAAGGTCACAGATTCAAAATTTAATTAATCTCATAATATTTTTCGATCACAAATCATAATTTTTAAATTTCACAAATTATTTTACGGTCACAATTCAAAAATTTTATAGATCACAATTTGTTCATTGATCACAAATCAAAAATTAATACGTCACAATTTATGTATCGATCACAATTCACAAATTTTATAGGTCACCGTTTTATTAGACGGTCACAAATTAATATATTTTTAGGTTACATTAGTCATAATTTATTTTTTTCATCGGTCAAATATTTGTTTATACGTGATCACCACTACAGCATCACTGCCACCGTCTCCGCCAGAACCATCGACAGTAACCATCGCAAGGCAAAACCACCATCAGCAACCCCTCACCATTGCAAGCTAACTATCACCACAATAATAGAAACCAATCACCAAAACAATGAAAACCGAACCATCGGATCTCGTCACTTATGCCATCCCACACAAACCACTATCACCACCGTCGACCAACACATACAAAACCATCAGATCTGCCACTGCCAACCATACAAAGACCATCACCACCACTACTCTAACAACCAAAACCACTAGAACCCACCACACACTACAACCACCATCAACCCCTATCACCACAACCACCAGATTCGGTGGCCAGCAAACATTCAAGCGTCGATCGTAGATTTTACTTTGTAACTATTGCTTCTACGCTGCTAGTCGCCGGCAATTAGATCTTGAAATGGATAGTGGATGGTGGGGGGTGACGGCACCACACGAAACACCACCTCGCGCGTCGATCGTAGATCTATTTCGCAAATACTGCTCATGTGCTACTAGTCACCAGTGATTGCTCCTGAAATGGACAGACGACGGGCAAAGATGACTGGCAAAATGGATAAATTGCTAGTCACTGACGATTGCTCCAGAAATGTAGAGAGAGATGGTTGTCCATTGTGAGTTGTGGGAGGTGACTAGGCCTGGGCGTGGTTTGGTTTGGGTTGGTTTTGACCTAAACCCAAAACCAAACCAAAGTAGTCGGTTTGAGTGAAATTAAAACCAAAACCAACCCACTCTAATTCTTAAACCGAACCAACCCAAACCACTTCGGTTCAGTTTGGTTTGGTTTGGTTTCTCGGTTTTAATTTTTAAATAACATTGCATTGTAACTTATAAAGAACAAGCAAACATTGATGTTACTCTTACACATTGTTCTCTCTCTTTTCTTTTTCTTTTTTTTTTCCTCCCTTTTTTCTTTCTTTTTCCTTTCTTTTTTTCCTTGTTCCCCCATTTTTGAGTTTGATTTACAAATGTGAGTGTTTCTTTTACTTGGCGCATGATCTTTGGATACTTTCTGTAATGAATTAACAATTGCCAAACTTAATGATTAGTTTCACTTGTTTATGTATGTGGGCGAGTGCTAATTGATTATCTGGATCATGTAGTTTCACATTATAGTTTGTCTCCTTCAAAAGTATTTGCTTCATATCCTAGAATATCTTTCCTAGCATTTGTTTGGTCAAGAAGCAACATTTGATTCCATTTATAATGTCTTTTTAGTTTGTGATTTTTGTCATATGTTTTTAACTGAAGAGATCACTTTCTTCCAACTTGTGGAGGAAGCAAATTTTCCTTCAAGTTTGTTTTGTTAATCTACAATGGGGGATGAGAAAAACAATTTTCAACCTTCAAAAAAGAGGGCTGTCAGAGTGCAACTATCTTGAGATAATCCTGATCTTGATAATGATGAAACCTTTGAATCAAAAACAAAAAGTTTCAAAAAAGCTAGTGACGAGGTTCTGGAAAGTAGAAGAATAGCGAAAGTTCGTCGTCATCAAGCATCAACTTCCGGTGCCTTATCTTTTGACTTTTCTTCCTGAAAAGGAAAACGAAAGCAAGAGAAAATGTATTGCTTGAGAGTTGATTATGAGTTAGTTTCCATGAAATAATTATAAGTCCTATATCTATTTTGTTGCATGATTCTTAATCATCATGCTGCATGATTCTGGAGATATGAATGATTGAATCGTAAATATAGTCTACAGTTGCTAATAAAACCTTAGTTTTACTACTATTGAAATTGATAATTAATGTGGAATTTTATTGGATTTGGATTGGATTGGTTATCATGTTTATTTTGATTCTTACAGTCATACTCTGTCTGTGAGTTACCCTTCTTCTTCTTCTTCTTTTTTAAAAAAGAAAAAAAATGGATTAAATTTGTAGCGGGTTGAGCGGTTAACCATCGGTTTTGGTATTCAAACCATGAACCAAACCAAACCAACATGGTTTTTGTCTACAAAAAATCAAACCAAACCATTTGACTACTCTAAACCGAACCAAACCAAACCGAATCGGTTCGGTTTGGCGGTTTAGGTGGTTTGACGGTTTTTTTGCCCAGGCCTAGAGGTGACGGTTTGTGGGAGAGAGAGAGAGATAAAGTGTGGGAATTAATTAGGGTTTGTAGTGTATGTATCGGAGTATATAGATTTATGTAAAATATTTATTTTATAAAAGTTTTAATTAAAATACAATATTTGCTTTTTGAAAGATGAAACTACATATTTGATTTTGGAATTCATGATTTTAATCTAGGGTTTTGTGTAATTACCACTATAAAAAAAGTCCGATTGTTTAATTATGGCATGTTTGATAGGCTCTTTAAATTCCGTTTTGCACCCTAATAGTATGTTTGATGGGCAAAATTTTCTACGGAATTGGTTTTTCACCCAACCCTCCACGTGACACCTTTTTCTAAGTTTTCAAGAAATTGGTTTTCCAGCTGCTCTTTTTAAAATAAATAAATAAATAAATGACAATTATAACAAATTATATCACTTTAATTGACAATTTTATAAAAAATAAAGCCAAACGAACACTAAAATATAAAAAATTTCAACATTTTTAGGTGAAAAATTATATCAATCAAACACACTTGATTAACATTTGACAATTTTCTGGAATTCGTTTTCTTTCTACCCAAAAATCAAATGGATTCTTAGAGAAAATTTGACATAGTAAATAAAAAATGAAGTTAGAAAAACTTGTGACTTATTTTATTATATGTAATGACAACAAGTATAATGCTGAAAGACACTTATGCCGTACCAAAAATAAAGACATCGGATTTTAAACACGAAATTTTAAGTCATTTTGGTGGTTTTGAAAATTAAATCGTATTTCCAAAGGTACCAAGAAAATGGGCGCAAAATATGACCTTCTTTTTTCTCTTTCTTTTTTCTTTTTGGCTTAGAGTGTCCTAGGATGTGAATTTTTTGGTGGGTTGGTGAATCAAGAAAAGAAGGGGTTCATCTAGCATAACAGCTTCTAGCATTATTATCCTAACAAATAAATAAAAATTATGCAAACGTCCAATGATTTGAAATAATTAAGATTTAAGATCTACACCGACTAATCCCTATTGTTGACATTTTTATTTTTTAGTATCCCCCGACTTGACAAAATAATCTAGACGGGGTTCATCTAGCATGACATTTCCCCTATATTGCTGAATCCGTGCATTAATAGAGAGAAGTTGGGGAAAAATTAATTATGTAGATCATGTCACATGGAAGAGCGTCAATCACGATATAATTTATAATGTACATGTAGCATGACCGAACTTAACATAAGCATAGATAATGTAGGTTAGTTTAGACAATAAATACATTTTTTTATTCAATTTATCAAACAATGTGACACTTAAACTGGCATATATATTCACGGATTAAGCTGTTCGAATTGGGTCACAAAGGCCATGTTCATCTAGCAAAACCCTATATTCACGTGCTTGTTTCTTTCACCTAACTTGTTTTTAACAAAATTGTTAAGAAGTTATTCAATCATTTAGCTGAGTTTATAGAGGAAAAACTCAAAAAATTGATAATCATAAAAATATTATTGTTCTTCAAAGTCACACAGGAAGAAAGATTATTGGTGTGAGAAATGTTGAATCTTGGTAAATTTCGCAATTGATGAGTTGATTTTGGGGTTGAAAGTTGAGAAGGAAAAAAAAAAGTGTGTTAGGATGGTAGAATAAACAAAAATATTTATGGTTTGGTTCTAGTAAAATGTTTAGAAAATTGAATTGTATGGACTTAAAGTTGGGCCTTGTCCAATTAAAATGTTTAGAAAATGGTTTGGTCCAAGTAAAAAAATATAGAAGGACAAGTTAATGCTAACAAATGAAGTTTCTGTAATAATTAAAACGAGAGAAGTGACACTAAAATTTTTGTGTGCAAAAATTTCGTAAGTAAAAGGGATTGTTGACAAGTTTTAATTTTAGATGATAGTATTGTCCCATAGGGAATAAATTTCAATCCAAGATTACTCACTTTGTATCGAATTCAAATTATGTAAATAAAAGAGATTTTGATTTTATTAATTTTAAATTATTCTAAGAAATGTGAGAAAAGTTTGATGACAAGTTTTAATTTTAGATGATAGTATTGTCCAATAGGGAATAAATTTCATTCCAAGATCACTCGCTTTGTATTGAATTCGAATTTTGTAAATAAAAGAGATTTTGATTGTATTAATTTTAAATTATTCTAAGAAATGTGAGAAAAGTTTGATTTTTATTGAATATGGATGACTGTATTGGATTTATAATTTGCCTATTACTATTTATTTTAATTCTCAATTATTTAACTTAGTTCTGTTCATACGTTCTAGACAATCGATAAAGTTAATATATTTTGAAGGGCCAAGAATAACTAACCAAGAGGGTGGTAAATTGGTTATTTGAAACTTTTTCTAAAATAAACGCAAAATTAAGCAAATAATTATGAATAAACAAGACAACACAAAAGTAATAAGAGAAAGGAAAAAGAGAGTGCAAACGATGTAATAAGGAGGTTTGATCCAATCACAATTTACGTCCCCCATTACCAAACTCTCCGTCACAAGCAAGGCCTTTTTCACTATCTTTGATTGATTTATGGTGCAATCCAACACTTACAATGCTTCCGGTGACTTGCAACTAAGGAGCATCGATTCTTTTACACATTGAGCTTTTCGGGACCTCAACTCGACCCACAAGAAAATCAAAGTTACAATTGAAAGGTTTCTCTCTTAATAAATGGTATGAACACAACTAAATATTAAGAGAGAGTTAGGCACAAAAATTTCAATAAATCTCAAAGAATATAGCTCAAGTGTTGTGTGAAAAACTTTTATTGAGATATATGATTTTTCAAAAAGTTACTCACTCAAAAAGTTTTCAACAAACAGATATTTTGATCTCTTAAAGATTGAAAACTAAGGTAGATAAGATCAATAAATAACTCTTTTTAATGTTCTAAAAGCTTGTATTAAAAGAGGTATAAAGAGAGGTATTTATAGCCATCAATCAGGAGATCCGGACAAGTGATTCGGACGTTCGCTTGTTATCCGGACGATTAACTAGCCGTTGGCCAAACGGTTAAAAAAATGTGACTGTTGGACATCGCATCCGGACGTTCGGATGGACCAATTATTTTCCCATCGAATTTTCCTTTTTTATGAAAAATTTCCTTTAAAGTACTTGAACGGTTTTCTTATATACTTCATATAGATAAATAATTTCATAAAGGTTTAATTGTGAAAATCAAATTACTTATCTTTTGAAAATAATTTTTATGCAAGTAAAGTTTGTCATGATAATTTCCGTGCATAAAAATTGTTTGAGCTATAATCGATGCGAAATATTAAAGTGTTTTACCTTTACACTTGAGTATACAAATACATCTATAGCTAACGTCTTCAATTTCTTCATCCAATACAATTTGGTGCGTGAAAGCTTGATATCCATTTCCTTGTTCGTAAATCTTGTGTGTATATCGTTTTGTGCCAAGGTTGCATGATTCCCAATCTAGATCTTTCGTGTCATAAATTTGCAATAATCACGATCAATCACTTAAATTCAATTTGTTAGAATCAAACGCAATTTTTTTGTAATAATCAAAACAAGAAGTCAACCATTAGGCCAATAATTTTCCCATTTTTGATTATGACAAATGAGATGATTTTTGCAAAATAAATGTTAAACAAATTGAATCGGCATCAAATAATCAGGAGCATAATTTTGTATATTTCAAGTAATATTCCCCATATCAACATGCATATAACATTTAATAACATCCCCCCTTACTATGTTGTTCCTATGTTGCACAATCATCTGCTCATCTTCCCCCTTTTGGCATAAGAAAAAAGATATAATAGGTCAAATAGCATAAAAATATCATTTAAGAAGTCAACCATCAGAAATATAAAAGAGCAATAGATAACAACTAACATGAGAATAATAGTAGGCAAGAAAGTAAACTAAGGGGTTGGAGGTGGGGGCAGAGGAAGAAATCTAGCATAAAATTCGGTGAAAAATGCAGTCTGCTGAGCCTGCATTTCGACCTATCCCTGCTGCATCTCGAGTTGTCGGTCCTGGATAGATATCTGCTGCGCCTGTATCTGGAGAAGTAGGCTACCCATGCCGTCGACCGATGAAGTAAGAGAATCAATCCACCCATGGAGAAGATTATATTGCTCCTCGGTAAATGTGGAACACTCTCGGGAAGGAGGAGGCACACTCGAGCCTGGAATGTCAGATGCGGGAGCAGGAACTTCAGGTACTTCTTCGTCTGATTCAGCTTCATCTTCAAATGGGAGAGTGGATGGACCGGAGGTAGGATCGAACCCTTTCGTATGAGTCACCCATTGCCTATGTTCCTTTACTGTTTTCATCCGTTTTAAGGTTGCGTAATTTTATAAAATCTTCATCGTCCAATGAAACATTAAAATGTTTAAAGATTTTTGTGAGAAGCATCCCGTAAGGTAAAGCTTTGGTGTGTCGTGATGCATGCACAAGCTTCATAAGGCCAAGTGCAATAGTAGGAAAATCAATTTTACGCCCAACTAGTAGAGAATCCAAAATAAAGAGATCGAAGTGATTGACTTCGTCTCGATGACCTTTGCGGGGAAAAATAATGTAAGCAATTATATTTTGCAAAACCTTGCATGGAAGTGTTAATTGATGTGTACTAATTTTTGTAATGTTCTCTAAGTCTTTCCCCGCAACTCGACGACATGCCTCATAAGGATCGTATCCTTCTATGGTTGGTGGAGACTTATGTAAAAACACTTCTAAGTCACAAGGCTCGAGATTAAGTAATTGACGAATTAATACTTTTGAAATTGTAAACCAGACATTTTTAACAAAGCAAGTGATTTCGTTTGAACGTGGCGTAAAATTTATTTTTTGATAAAATTCTTTCATAAGGCGTGGATAAGCATGTTCTTCCATCGTAGTCACGGTTATCCATCCTATATGTTCAAAACATTCTTCAATATGAAAGGCGGGAGCTTCTATTGTAAAATCCATAAAATCAACATTCTTACCGATTAAAATGGGCGATTTTTCAAAAGGGCTCGATGACTCCTCCGGTTCCAAATCCATCTCATCATTCGATGGTGAAGGGGGTCGTTGCACAATTTTTCGTCCCTATTTTTCACGTGCAGAACTTGACATGGTTGAGAAAAAAAATGGAGAATACCCTAAAAAACAGTCCAACAAAAAAATTCTAGGGTTTGAACAATTTTCGGCCAAAAAAGGTGAATTTGGAAGGGAAATTTCAATGTATTGAGAGGGTATTGAAATCCCATTAATATATACTTGATATTGGCAAAAAAAATTGCCAAAATAAAGTGTAAAAGGATAAAGAAAGTGAAGTGAATGTTACCTTCAAAAATCTGAGATATGGTTGTCGGCTATATGGCAAAAAATTCGAGTTTTTGACCGATGAAATGATGAATCTTACCCTAAATTTTGATGCAATAGATAGTGTATGTTGTATTGTGAAGGAAATTGAAATTTTTGTGGAAGAAATGGCGAAGAAGAAAAGCGCAGGTCGCAATTTTTAAAGAACGTCTCAGGATCCGGACGTCCGGCTATGTCTTCCGTACGTCCGGATGAACAACTTTTGAATATGCTGCGTTCTCTGTCAATCCGGACGAGATGGTCCGGACACTCTAAGTGCGTCCGGATAAATTAAAAAAAAAAAACTTAAGTGAAAGAAACTTAAACTAAGTTCACTTCATTTTATCAATAATCCCCAATCCTCTTCGAATAATTGAAAAACATTCATATGCTAGAGGTTTTGTAAAAATATCGATCAACTGATCATCAATTTTTATAAATTCTAATATAATATCTCCTTTTTGTACATGATCACGAAGAAAATGATGTCGAATCTCAATATGTTTAGTTGGTGAATGCAAGACGGGATTTTTAGACAAATTTATGGCACTGGTATTATCACATAGAATGGGCACATGAACGTAAGACAAATGATAATCGCATAGAGTTTGTTTCATCCAAAGTGTTTGTGCACAACAACTAGCGACCGAGATATATTTCGCCTCGACGGTGAATAGTGCAACGGAATTTTGTTTCTTACTAGACCAAGACACAAGTGCAAAGCCTAGAAAGTGACAATTTCCACTTGTGCTTTTACGATCAACATTACATCCGGCCCAATCGACATCCGAATAATTAATTAAGTCAATATGAGTACCTTTTGGATACCAAAGTCCTAAAGTACTCGTACCACTTAGATAATGAAAAATTCTTTTTACGACCTTTAAGTGTGATTCCTTAGGATTAGATTGAAAGCGAGCACATAGACAAACACTAAACATAATATTGGGTCTACTAGCAGTTAAATAAAGAAGGGATCCAATCATACCTCGATATTTTATGACGTCCACAGAAGTACCTTGCTCATCCTTATCAAACTATAGAGATGTGATCATTGGTGTGTTCATAGACTTGATGTCATGCATGTCAAATTTCTTAAGCATGTTTAATATGTATTTATTTTGATTTATGAAAATTTGTTTTTTCATTTGTTTAATTTGAAGGCCAAGAAAAAAATTTAACTCATTCATCATGCTCATTTCAAATTCATTACTCATGCATTTTGAAAATTCTTCACAAAGATGTATATTTGTAGCACCAAAAATAATATCGTCAATATAAATTTGAACAATGAGCATATCATCTTTATGAGTTTTTATAAAAAGTGTAGTATCCGCTTTTCCAATCGAAAAATCATTTGAGAGAAAAAATTTGTTCAACCGTTCGTACCAAGCTCTAGGAGCTTGTTTCAAACCGTAAAAAGCTTTTTGAAATTTAAATACATGATCCAGATACTTGTGATCTTTAAAACCAGGAGGTTGCTCAACAAAAATTTCTTCTTGAATGAAGCCATTTAAAAAAGCACTTTTAACATCCATTTGATAAAGTGTAAAATCTTTGTAACATGCAAATGCAAGAAGCATACAGATGGATTCTAATCTTGCTACTGGCGCAAATGTTTCTTCAAAATCGATACCTTCTTCTTGATTGTAACATTGGGCCATTAATCCAGCCTTGTTACGCACAACTATTCCATTTTCATCTCTTTTATTTCTAAAAATTCATTTTGTTCCAATAACGATTTGATTGTTTGGTTTAGCGACTAAGTCCAAAACCTGATTTCTTTCAAATTGATTTAATTCTTCTTGCATTGCTAGAATCCAAAACTCATCAAACTCGGCTTCTTTGAAATTCTTAGGTTCAGTTTGAGAAATAAATGCACAACTATCAAAATGATTTTTGTAAGAGGTTCTAGTAGTGATATCTTTTGATGGATCGTCAATTATTAACTCTTTGGGATGAGCTGGAACAAACCTCCATTCTTTTGGTAATGAGGGATTACTTTGTTCTCCGGTTTGTCTTGCTTCATTTTCTTGAGCATTGGACTTTTCTATGTCTTCATTTCGTGTCTCCGTGTCTCCTTATTTTGGTCTTGAATGTTCATTTGTTTGAAAGGAGCTTCCAAACCTATATCGTCATCACTACCTTTCTCTCGATCAAATGAGTTAGTTTCATCAAAGGTAACATGCATGGATTCTTCAACGACTAGAGTTCGTTTGTTAAAAACTCTATATGTTTTGCTAGTCGATGAATATCCTAAGAAAATTCCAATATCGGATTTGGAGTCGAATTTCCCCAAATTGTCTTTTGTATTTAAAATAAAACATTTACATCCAAAATTTTTGAAATAACTAATATTTGGAATTCTATTTTTTCAAAGTTCGTAAGGAGTTTTAGTTTTCATTTTGCTTATTAATACTCTATTGATAATGTAGCAAGCGGTATTAACGGCTTTAGCCCAAAAATATTTAGGCAAGTTATTTTCATTTAACATAGTTCGAGCCATTTCTTGTAATGTTCGATTCTTCCTTTCTACAATACCATTTTGTTGAGGTGTTCTAGGAGCCGAAAAATTATGTTCATATCCATGTTCTTTGCAAAAATCGTCAAACCCAACATTATCAAATTCTCCACCATGGTCACTTCTAATAGTTGTAATAGAATAGCCTTTTTCATTTTCAACTTTCTTACAAAAATGTTTAAAAGTTTTCAAAACTTCTTCTTTTAAACTTAAAAATATAACCCAAGTAAATCTTGAAAAATTGTCTACAATAATAAAAGTATAATGTTTACCTCCTAAGCTATCCGTCCTAGAGGGGCCAAAAAGATCCATATGAAGACGTTGTAATGGTTTTGTGATTGAAGTATAAAGTTTTGGTTTGAAAGAGCTTTTTACTTGTTTTCCAAATTGACAGGCATCACAAACTTTGTCTTTTTCAAATTTCAAATTCGGTAAACCTCTTACAATTTTTAGAAATTTTTGCAAGAAGATCCATGTTTACATGTCCAAGTCTTCTATGCCATAATCATGATTCTTCTTTCAAGCTAAGTAAACATTTTTCGTTATTTTCCAATTCAATGTTTATAATATAAACATCTTTACTTCGACTTTCTATAAAGATTACCTCTTTCAATGTAGCATCCTTAATAAAGCATTTGGAATAATCGAATTTTATGTTATAACATTTGTCACATAATTGATTAATGCTTAGTAAATTATGTTTAAGATTATCAACGAGTAAAACATTTTCGATAGAGGGGGATGAGTGGTTACCAATGTTTCCAATGTCGATTATTTTACCTTTGGTATTAACTCCAAAGGTCACATGACCTCCATCATTCTCTTGAAAATTTGATAATAATGATCATTCACCGTTCATATGCTTCGAGCATCCACTATCCAAGAACCATTTATTTTTTATTTTCTTTGGTACCTACAAAGACAAATTAAGTTTTGACTTTTGGTACCCACACAAATTTGGGTTCTTGATAGTTAGTTTTTGTGGATTCTTGTATCCACTTGTATTTGTTCTCAAAGAATAATTTCTTTTTAGTTACACAATTAGAAGTAATACGTCCATTTTTATTACAAAAGCTACATGAAATATTTGAAATCTTAACAAACATATTTTTGAGTGACTTTTGTTTTAGAGGGGGTTTATATCCAATTCCTCCTTTATCAAAAACACACTTTTGACTATCGAGCATTAAATTAAAATTTTTCTTACCTTCGATAAACTTATGGATAATTTGTGTTAAATCATTAACCTTTTCTTTTAAAGAGATTTTTCTTTTATCAAAAGGTCATGATTAAAACTCATTTTTTGCTTTTCGGAGATTTTCTTAATTTCTTCATTCAAATAAAGTTTTTCTTTTTAAGAATAGCGTGATTTAAAGCAAGTTTTTCAAAATTTTCAAACATTTCATCATAAGAAATTGAAAACTCATCATAAGAACATACCTCGTCTTCGATTGCCATGAAACACATATTTGCCACTTCATCTTAATTATTATTCTCATTTTGTATTTCGTCGTCGCTATCATCCCATGTGGCTTGGAGTGCTTTTGTTTTGAAATTTTTCTTTTTTTTTTGGACACTCGGTTCTCTTGTGACCCGGCTTGTCACAATCATAGCAAACAATTTTTTTGTTCCTATCTTCCACTTTTTCTTCTTTCTTTTAGAATCTTCTATTATTACGAAAATCTCTCCATTTTTTGACAAGAAGAACCAAATCATCAAGTTCTTCACCGCTCATATTTTCATTTGATGTTCATTCTTCAATTGCCTATTTTAATGCAATTTGTCTTTTAGGAGGCTCCTTTGATTCCTCCTTGTTTTTTCTCGTTTTCTCCTTAACCTCGGCATTGTTTAGCTCATAGGTCATTAATGTGCCGTAGAGCACCTCCAAAGGATATGTATTTACATCCTTAGTATTTTCGATCAACATCCTCAGTGGACTCCATTCCTCTGATAAGGACCTAAGCATTTTATTCACAAGTTCACCGTTAGTAAATTTACGATCAAAACCTTTAAGATCATTTACAATATCGATAAAACGAGTAATCATGTCAATAATAAGTTCATTTTGTTTCATAAAGAAATTTTCAAATTCTTTAACTAGCATATTTATCTTTGTTTCCTTAACTTTACTTGTGCCAACATGAGTAATTTCAAGAGCATGCCAAATATCATATGCCGAATCACATGTACTAGTTCGATTAAATTCATTTCTATCAAGTGCACAATAAAGTAGATTTTTAGCCTTGGCATTTAATGATAGTTTTCTCTTATCTTCATCATTGTATTCTTCTCTAGATTTGGGGAGAGTTTGGTCCGGTCTACCATCTACTTTAATAGTTTTCGTAGGAGCATATGAACCATATTCTATAACTTCCCAAATATCGTAATCAATAGATTGAACATAAATCATCATCCTAGCCTTCCAATAGTTATAATGTGTACCATTAAAGAAAGGAGGCCGGTTTGTAGAGTGCCCTCACTATTTTGAAAAACTTGATTAGCCATTACTCAAGATTGTAGAATAAAAAAAAAGAGTACCAAGTTCTAATACCAATTGAAGTCCCAAGAATAACTAACCAAGAAGGGGGTGAATTGGTTATTTGAAACTTTTTCTAAAATAAACGCAAATTTAAGCAAATAACTATGAATAAATAAGACAACACAAAAGTAATAAGAGGAAGGGATAAGAGAGTGCAAACGATGTAATAAGGAGGTTCGATCTAATCATGATCTACGTCTCCCGTTATCAAGCTCTCTGTCACGAAAAATGCCTTTTTCACTATCTTTGATTGACTTATGGTGCAATCCAACCCTTACAATGCTTCCGGTGACTTGCAACTAAGGAGCACCGATCCTTTTACATGTTGAGCTTTCCGGGACCTTAACTCGACCCATAAGAAAATCAAAGTTACAATTGAAAGGTTTCTCTCTTAACAAATGGTATGAACACAACTAAATATTGAGAGAGAATTAGGCACAAAAACTTCAATAAATCTCAAAGAATATAGCTCAAGTGTTGCATAAAAAACTTTTATTTAGATATATGATTTTTCAAAAAGTTACTTATTCAAAAAGTTTTTCAACAAATAGACATTTTGATCTTCTAAAAATTGAAAAACAAGGTAGATAAGATTAATAAATAACTCTTTTTAATGTTCTAAAAGCTTGCATTAAAAGAGATATAAAGAGAGGTATTTATAGCCATCAATCAGGAGATCCGGACAAGTGATTCGAGCGTTCGCTTGTTATCCAGACGATTAACTAGCCGTTTGACAAATGGTTAAAAAAATGTGACTGTTGGACATCGCATCCGAACGTCCGGAAGACCCCATCCGGACGTCCGAATGGGCCAATTATTTTCCCATCGAATTTTCCTTTTTCGTGAAAAATTTCCTTTGAGGTACTTGAACGGTTTTCTTATATACCTCATATAGATAAGTAATTTCATTAAGATTTAATTGTGAAAATCAAATTACTTATCTTTTGAAAATAATTTTTATGCAAGTAAAGTTTGTCATGATATTTTCCGTGCATAAAAATCGTTTGAGCTATAATCGATGCGAAATATTAAAGTGCTTTACCTTTACACTTGAGTATACAAATACATCTATAGCTAACGTCTTCAATTTCTTCATCCAATACAATTTGGTGCGTGAAAGCTCGATATCCATTTCCTTGTTCGTAAATCTTGTGTGTATATCGTTTTATGCCAAGGTTGCATGATTCCCAATCTAGATCTTTCGTGCCATAAATTTGCAATAATCACTATCAATCACTTAAATTCAATTTGTTAGAATCAAACGCAATTTGTTTGTAATAATCAAAACAAGAAGTCAATCATTAGGTCAACATATTTAACTTTCTTTTTTAAGATAAATTAATTTTATTTTAATCATGATTTGAGTCTATTTTTAGTACAAATTCGAATAATTGCCCTGCATTAAATTTTAAATTATCTCTATGAATGTACATGTGATAAATGTTATTTTAACTTCTACTACACTTATATTAAACTTGTTGCATTCTATACTTATTGTAAGCCTATCAACACTACAAGAAACAACTTGTTATATAATTGATGGCAAAACAAATAAATAATGCAATGGGTATGGACAATTAATCAAAAAGTGCAAGAAATATTAAAC
This sequence comes from Olea europaea var. sylvestris, assembly GCF_002742605.1. NCBI lineage: Eukaryota > Viridiplantae > Streptophyta > Magnoliopsida > Lamiales > Oleaceae > Olea > Olea europaea. Next base: position 4,654,273 of record NC_036243.1, on the reverse strand, counting down.
TATTAGCTTTAAATTAAAATAAATAAATAATAGGATTCATCTTCATCCAATACAAAAATAGATCTAACTAAATATGTTTATAAAAAAATATCAAGAAGAATGGAAAAGTATCATTCGACATTTATAACTACAAGAAAGAGATGTTACGGTCTAATTATTGTTATTGTTCTTCAACCCTGAGCTTTGATTCTTCAAGTTCTCGATGTTCTTCATTCAATCCATGAGCTAGATTGTTATCCTTTGCAGAAGATATTGAATTTGCTCCTCGTTGCTTGATAGATTTTATGATATGGATGTGATTTGAGAGGTGAGAGAGAGATCCTTGAATGTTTAGGCCTTGTCTAGTACTTATTAGAGATCAAATTAAGTCAAAAATCACGTTTAATTTGAGTTGAAAATAGATTCAGTTATAGAAGGAAAGCTAGCTAGTCGGATGAAATCTGCATTGTGCAGTCATGCCGCCTTTTTCATTGCACTTGCACCGTGGTTCAGCTTTGGTCTCGGGTTATTTTCACACAAGCATGCCCGCCCATGCCAGCTATAGTCTTTGTGGGCGTTATTCGTGCCTTTTAGAATAGTTATCAATATTTGTATCCTGACTTTCTCTCCTGTATTCGACTAAGGTGATTAAAAGTACTTTGAAAAGCTAACTTAAAGGTCTACAATTCTTATAAAATATCATTTTTTTCAATACTGTACAAAAAATGAGTCTCAATATGAGGCCAAAAATTCAAAGCACAACTTTTTCGGTTGAAAATAGATTTGAGAAAGTACTTTGACTATATTTCACTCTTTTTACTTTTAATTGCATTCAATTGATCTCATGTGATCTTCAATTTCATTTCATGGTCTGAATCAACTATTGGATATTTGCATTTTAGTTCTTGAACTTCGAATTTCTTCCTTTTCGCCCTTTATTCCTTTATTCCAATTCACTTTTAATCATCGAGTTTCACCTAACACATTAAATAAACAAAAAATTAACCTATAATTCATTTAAATCATTAACAAATACTCAATTTTAATGGCCAAAATAAGTGTACAAAATACACTTCTCGATTCTGATAAATATATAATTTGTGCTACTCATGCATTTAAGCCTTTGTTTGAACCCTTATTATTTTTAAAATACATTTTTCTTTATTTTCTTGTTTACCACACGTTCTTTACTAAAATAATATTACACGCAAATTCAAAATTTTCCTTATTTTTTAACACACATTTTCCATCAATCTATTATTTCAAAATGCATTTTTAGGAAATAGTGGAACTCAAATAGACTTTAAGTTGTGAAACTTAATTATTGTCACTTAGCAAAGTTAGTCGCGATATCAGAGAGAGATGTGCAATTTTCTCTTGTAAACTATTTTTTCATCGTAGAGAATTACTACAGCGATGGGAGAGGATATAGTCTCACAGAAATGAATCTCCATAAATCTTTTAAGTGTTCTTGAGTGTTTCTTTTTTCCCCTTTCAAATTGATTGCTGTGGCTGAAATAGAATTACGGTTTACGATTGTCAACAATTTAGTCAAAACTTCAAATGTTGAACTGCCACGTGTAGAATCCTCATGACTTTTGATTGAACGTATTTTAGTAGTTTGATTTTGAAGGATGCAAAAAGTCAAAGTCCTTCCAACCATTGTTGCTTCTATAATATTTTAAAAGAAATTGGTTTTTTCAATCTATAAAGGATGTCATATCATTAAAAAAATAATAATAATAATAATTAATTAATATATATATTTTTTAATTTTTGTTGGTAGAATAGAATTTATTAATTAAAGATGATAATATTTGCCCATTTGACAATGTTAAAGAAAAAATGAAATGAAGTTTTCTCAATTTGTTCAATGTCTTGTTAACTCGTTAAAACTAATTTTTTTAAATTCATTTCAAGATGAAGATCGAGCGAAAAAATGGATTATATTATAATTAAACAAGTTTATCGACAAATAACTTTCAATATTATACAAATAAATCACCTTGGGTAAATAATTAAGTTAAAAAAGGAGAGGTGGAAGCAAAAGTAGTTTCATTACAACACATTAACGATGAGATTATGATATATGTCATAGAAAGTGACGACGATGTAATAATGAGTTGATTCATGATAGATCACTTTCCATGTTTGTCACCAAAGTCATATCTCTATTTAATATTTAAATATTCAAAGAGTGATTCATAGCAAATCTACTTTTCAGTTTCTCCGTTAAAAATCACTTTCCATATATGTAGAGATAAAATGTAGATTACAAATATTACATAGAAAGTGACGACGATGTAATAATGAGTTGATTCATGATAGATCACTTTCCATGTTTGTCACCAAAGTCATATCTCTATTTAATATTTAAATATTCAAAGAGTGATTCATAGCAAATCTACTTTTCAGTTTCTCCGTTAAAAATCACTTTCCATATATGTAGAGATAAAATGTAGATTACAAATATTACAATCCACAATGCGGAATAATATATCTTAATATCATAAAATCGACCCATAGCTTCTTCAACACTACCATCAGTGGAGTCATTGATGTTAAGCTCAAATTTGTGCCATACTAGATCAAAGCAATGTCATCCAAAATGAATGGTAATGGATTTACCAAGGAAAATCCATCGAAGATAAATAAAAATTTTCATTTGAGAAACAAGCATCTCCCACTTGGTTCCTCTCTCTATTCCTCTTGTTTTTGTCAAGTTCAAATGATACCAAGAGATACACGCCAAGACAAAGCGAATTCAAAATTCAAAATCAATGTCCATTTGACCCTAAAAAATAAATCCACAAGTAGCTAATAGCAAGCAGCTCCATCTATGCTCCCCTCAACACAATTAAAATGCACCATTAGTCGTTCATAGCCTACTTCGGTGGTGGAGGCAATGGTTGCAAGCACTCGTATAGTTGAGTCAGTAAAACAATAAATGAAAGCAAGTAATTTGATAGCGGAAACCATCGGAAGTGAGATATTACAATAATATGGGGAGGACATAATAATATTGCTATGTGTAGAGTTCCGTTACCATTTCAAAGGCACAAGGCATGGGTATTTATAGAGGAGAAGGTAAAGAAATGGCCGTTAGATGAAAGGCGCGTGGCTTCATTTGTGGGGTCAAAGTGTCTCCTCCTAAACGTCAATTAGTTACTCCACAGGTTGACGGGAATTTAATGCTTCTTGACAAAATAAATTCCATATGACATTTTGGCACTTGCTGTACAAACATCCCATCCATCAATTGAGAATTTTATCTTGGACGGATCTTTGTACAAAAGATTTGTATTAGGCCAAGGTTTCGTTATTTCTATCAGCAGGCATGTCTTTCAGTTGTGTCTTTTCATCATCACTTGTGTCGACGCTAATCACATCAAAGTTTCAAACCAGTATGTGTATATGGTTTTTGCCTTGGCGCATCAACATCTCACCAATGATGTGTGACATAGCGATGGAGTGTTGTCCTTGGTCTGACCTAGAGACTAGTTACTAGAGGCATAACAATAGAATCTCAAGTCCATGTATGGATATTTATATAATGTGTAGACTTTTAACATGTTTGGTGAGCTTTGAGAGCACATGTCAATCCCCCAAGTCTAGACATGGATATTTATATAATACGTGGACTTTCAGCATATTTGGTGAGATATGAATACATACATGGATTTAGAGGCAATGTCCTAGATTGGGGATGAGGTTCTAGATGATCGCAAACTTGAGAAAAGTTTAGTTTTTAGAGGCGATGTTCTGGCTTGAGGACTAAGGGTGAACGAGGTTAGATTTGGGCGGTTTGTACTATATTTTTAACTCAAACCATTTTATGTGGTTTGAAATTTTTTTCAAATCAAACCAAACCATTTTATTTTTCGAACCAAACCAAAACAAATCATAATTTGTAGTTTGGTTCGATTTTAATTCGCGATTTATGTTTCGACATTATCGTAATGTATTTAACATAAGTTAAATATAAGTTTAAACAAAAACTAATAATGTTAAATATTAAATTACATTTATATTTACCATGAAACTCATGAATAAATTATTTTCAAAATTGGTTGCTAAAAAATGTTAATAGAACAAATACATATTTTTTCATTTTTATTTACTTTTTCGTGTTTAACATTCATATTGTCATAGAGCGGTTGGTAAAGGTAGAGTTACATTTGGTTATTATAGTTTGGTTAAAACTCCTTTCATTTTGCTAGTGAGATGTTAACTAAGGATTGAACGGGTTATGTTTAGATTTATAAAGATTGATAGAGTTTCGACTTATTGAGAATTGACGAATTTCTTCCTCTAACTACTTTATGAAAGTAGAAGATAGTAGTACTAGTTAGGGAACTCTAACATTTTCACATAATTAATAGGCTCTACTTATCGTTCTTTCCAAATCACAAATAATTTCATTAATCATCTAGGCACACAAACAATCATTTTTATATACAAACCACAATTCACAAGTGTATAATAAATCCAAAAAAAAAAAAAGATAAAAGAGAGAACAATGAAAAAATCACTTAAATAAAAATCTAATACTTATCGAAAGAGAAGATAGAAAGAGGCGGTTCAGATAGAGATTAGTAGACTAATAAGCAAAAGCGACTGACGATTTGTTCAGCAGTAGCAAATAAGAGTCAAATGTTAGGAAAATGAGAGTCGATGTTAGGATTTCTGAAACTTTGGATGTGATTGGCTGACGTAGTTTTGTTAAATTATGATTTGGATTGTTGAAAATATATGATTTTTTTTTTCATTTTATATGCTTTTGGAATAATTTTAGTTAAGTCTTGATATCGGATGAGGACATGTATTGTGAACCTATTAAATCATAGATCAATAATGATAAACCTAATTTACTTTCTATAATTATTTCAATAGTCCAGTTATAATTTGTACAGCTAAATTAGTATTTTTTTTAAAAAGTGAAAACGATAAAAATTTTAAGTTAATAAAATTTATTTTTTAATTAAAAATTTTAAAAACGGTTCGATTCGATTTTGTATGATTTTTGAAAATCAAAACCTAAACAAAACCATTTTGAAACGGTTTGGTTCTATTTGAGGGAAAAAAATCACGGGTCCACGTGGATCCGAACCAATGATTTCAACTCAATGATTTCGATTTGGTTTACGATTTCGAATTTTTTTGTGCTACCCTATTGAGGACGAGGTTCTGAATGATCGCAATTTTGAGAAAAATTGAGTTGCGAAGGCGCTGTCATAGCTTGAGGATAAGACTCTGGATAGGGATGGCAACGGGGAGGGGGGCCCGGCCTCGTCTTGCCCAAACCCTGTCCCGTCCCGTCCTGCCTTAGACGGGATGTGGCGGGACAGGGCAACTTTTTGCCCCGTTTAATTTATTTTATTTTTTATTTTTATTTTTTATTACATTTTCAAAGTTTCAAGTTTTGTTATTATTAAAGAATAAAATACAAATTTAAAATGGGTTTTTAACGGGCGAATTGTCTAGAAACAAAATTAATTTTAATTTTTTTCCTTCACGGAGGCATCGGCGTGGGTTTTTTTGCCATCACTAGCTCTAGATGATGGCAACTTTGAGAAAAATTGTGTTGCGGAGGCGATATCCTAGATTGAGGATGAGGCTCTGAATGATGGTAGCTTCGAGAAAAGTTGAGTTGCCAAAAGCGATGTCCTAGTTCGAGTACGAGGCTCTAAATGATCGCAACTTTGAGAAAAAGTTGCATTTGTAGAGACGATAACCATCTGGTTGTTAGTGTTACGAGATTAACGGTGCAATTTTGAACTGATGAGACGTATCATTTGATTACGTGCCAATGATTTGAAGGCTGACGCACATTTCCAAGCTAACCAGTTGACCCTCACATATGTCCAAGATATGCGTTTCGTAGGTCATCAATGTTGATGGCGTAAGACTGTTGAAACTTGAAGCAACGTGCTTTATGTCAGCGTAAATTATACAATTATCGTCTGACCGTTATTTTTGGTGCTCAATGTGAGTGGTACAGATCAATTAGCGAATATATGCCTTATGCTGGAAAAGATTTTATCCAACAATGAGGATTTATAAGAGCTGCTTGTAAAAGCTCCTTTCTCATTGTTTAGATCTTTTACTTTTGGCAAAAACTCAAAACCACAAGGCAATTTGTAAACATAAATCCTTCGACGAAGTTCATAGATTTCGACCGTATCTTCGAGTCTCCGACGACTTAGCATTCTAGTATCATTCATTGTCTAGGTAAAAATTTAGACCATCACACTTCATTTTGATTCATTTGTGAAGATGTCTAAAAAGAGTCTCAATGAGGTGATGTGGTTGAGTTGGTGGTAGCGTCGACTGGGCTGAGTGAGCCTAATGTTTGGGTTCAAGAAAGGTGTTAAGGACCATATTAAGGGGAAAAATTTGGAAAAGACCTGACATCCTTGTAGACACATTGATCCATTGGGGGCATCAAAGTACTCCTCTAAGACTAAGTTCGTGGATCTGGTAAAACTTAGGACAGATTATACGATCCTCGATAATATAAGGCTGATAGTTTCGGACCCAAATGAGCATACTGGTTATTCAAGGCTCCAGTGTACGGTAGTTAGCGGGGGCCATCTTTCTATTTTAGGTTGCCCATTCTTCCATTCTTTCGATTTGTGTTAAGGTCCTATGGCCTAGTATGCAGTGAAGATGTCTTTTTATGTCATCCAAACCAACTACATTCCCAAGGTAACAGTCAGCTAAGAACATGAAGGATGGTATTGCTTAACGTCATGGAAGGCTCATACTCTATTAGTCGTCAACTTGTTAACCTACATCAAGGAGTGTTAGAGCTCATGGTGCTGGACTTTTGGAAAATAGAACACAATGGAGGGTGGCCCCATAGAACCCTGATGGTTCTCACAAAGTTCTCAACATTTAGTGAGTACTTTGGGAGCTGATTTTGTTTGATATGTCATTTTTTACGGCTGACCAAATACATTGTGTTTTCAGGTGCCTTACCTCGGTGCGAGTTGTCAATCGAGGACTTAGATAATATTTGCGTTACCTATACTTCCCAACAAGAGAAAGATGTACGAAGAGCTGATAAAAAATAATATTCACTTCGTCAACAAAGGTTTAATGGCTTCCTAAGGTAATTAAGAAGGAAATCTCTTCATCAACTATTCATTTATCAAAGGTTATAACACTAGGTGTTTTGCAGAGGATTTTTTGAAGAAGAGGCCATTGAAGCTGGACTTCGCTACCATTGAATGACTCTTGGCCAAAGCTCGCGCATTAACAACCTCTTTAGCCGAGTATAAAAAACAAACTACTGCTCTAGTAAGTGCCAGTGAAAGATTCCCTCCTGTCAAGGAGAAAGAATAGGACAAGGAGAAATCCTTGATAAGGAAAGGAAAAAATTTGCTGGGAAACTCCTCAACCAAACCTACTGTAGTGAGGTGGCCATTCTTTGCATCAAATATCTCGGCTGGGTAAGTAATAAAGAAAAATCCACCCTCTCTTCCAGCAAAAATATCTATCCCTCCTTCCCTTAAAGTCGTATATTCTGAGGTTCCGAAAGAGGTCCATTCATCAGTTCTACCCAAGTGCAAAAGCTAAAGATTTTCTGGTTTAAACCCAGATGAGTTGGTAAGGGAGTTATTGGAGGCGCTTCTCCTTGTTACAGCCTCAGCGGCATTGGTTTATAACAAATATTGGATTGATACATAGAGAGACCATACCTCTCCTTGCTTTGCGCAGGACTTGGTGGCGACTAGCAATGCATGTGTTACTCGAGCCTTAAGCTCTAGCATCCAGCTTGAAGGCCTAGTGAAAGATCTATGAGCTAAAAACGTCAACTTGGCACAAAGGCTGGAGGCTGCCCTACATTACGACGACTTTGGAAGTGCTGAAATAGCTAAAGCTGAGGAGAAAGAGGTGAGGAGGGCTAAGTTTGAAAGTAAGTTGGTGATAGCCAAAGATATGACGGAGCAACTAAAAAAATAGTTACATACTGAATGTCGGCGACTACTTTGACGAGGCAACTGGGCTATGCTAATGAGCACCATCACCCAGCTGTTGAGGCTTTGAAAGCTTCGAATATGGAGAAAAAATGAACTGAGGCAGTTGATTGAAGCCCAGATAAAGAAGATTGAGACTTTGAAAGTTGAGACAAAGACAGTTGGTAAAGCCGTTGTCCAAAACTATATTGAAAATTTTGAGAAGATCGAGCTTTATGACTTATTTGCCAGTTGTTGGGCCTCTTGGAATACTCAGTCGATGCTTGAGCATCTAAGAAAGGTCTGCCCAGACCTATATATATCAGCTCTTGAGAAAGAGCGTCTGGGACCTATTAGAGGTCGGCCTGACCTTCAAACTATCGATGAGGTTCAAAATGATGCTCCAAATGCTGAAGCTGATGAAGTGATGGGTGATGGCACCATTGTACGAATAAATCCTCAGGCTTTGGTATTATGTAATTTTGTAGTGGCTTCGATAAATGGTTTTAATGAATAAAAAGACTTCTATTGTCAAAGTGTTGATGCATCTTCTATTTGACAAACATTTTACATGCTTTTAATCGTTTCTTATTGTACGACTAGTGAGCTAACCTTAGTACTCCATTTGGTAAATCACTAATAACTTCAAGTATCGACGCCTTAGCTAACAATGACTTATTGCCTTATTTTATACTTAGCATCTCCTCGAGATGATATGCTATCTCATTGTACCTTGTCATTTTGGACAATATCTAATCTCCATTAAGGTCTTTCCATGGTGGATGATCATCCATGAAGAGCATTATCATCGATAGAATCAGAGGTGACTGTGGGGATGTCACACGTCTCGCCTTTGAAAGAAAACATCCTTGAAAAATGTGACCTCGTGAGAGGTGTCATGCACTTCATCAAGGGCTTTCTCCATAGTAATTAGTTTGTCCATGGAAAGCATTATTTTCAATGGATTAGAAGCGATTATGTACCTCACCTTTTGAAGCAGAAATCCTTGGAAGATGTGACATCATGTGAGAAGTCATGCACCTCGTCAAGGCCTTTTTCCATGATGGATGGTTCATCCATGGAGAACATATTTAATGGAATCAGAGGTGATCCCTATGGGAGTGTCACGAGCCTCATCGATTGCAATGGATATCGTTGGAAGAATCGACCTCATGGGACTCGTCAATGGCTTTCTCTATGAAAGATGGTTTATCCATGGAGAACATCATCTTCGATAGAATTAGAGGCGACCACTGTACGGATATCACGCACTTCGTCAATCAAAGTGGACATCGTCAGAAGAGGTGACCTCGTGAGAGGTGTCACACACCTCATCAAGGGCTTTCTCCATCCATGGAAAGGAAACGTAATGAAGCAGTGATTACAATAACTCATTTCATTAGCACAAAAAATATTTACGTAAGATGATAAACATTTAATCCTAAGTGACAACCTATTGGTATTATTTCCCTTAAATGCTTAATATTCCAAGGAAAAGGTAACAACTTCTTCCAAGCTTTCAATCTTATAGGTATTGGGTCGTGGTTCTTCTTTGATACAGTATGGGCCCTTCCAATTGCATCCCAGAGTACCTACACTTGGTTCATTTGAAGATAGGAAAACCTTTCAGAGTACTAGATCGCCTAAGTTAAATGCCCTTTTTTCACATTGTTATTATAATAACGGGTCATCTTACGTTGGTATACGACAAGCTTCGTTTGAGAATCATTCCTCATTTTCCCAAGGAATTCAAGCTCACACTTCTTCAATAAATGCGACAATGCGAGGATACTCTAACTTCCACGAGACTCATAGCTTCGACTTTGTATATTATTGAAAATGAGGACAATTGTGATTCAACTGGTAGTAGTATAGCTCAAAGAACTTGGGAAATGGTCATCAACTTATGTCCCTTTAGAAATATAGAGTTTCATCGTGAGTGTATAATTGATGGTCTTATTAACAACTTCGTCTTGGCCATTGGTTTGGAGTGATGATGAATTGAGAAATGTTTTTCAATTCCTAGCTTATGGCATAGATCCTATATCTTTTTGTCGCCAAACTAATTACCATTGTCAGACACAATAGAATGAAGAATATTGAACCGTATATTGTGTTCTTCCAAAAGAACTAGGAAGTGTTTGTCTCTGTAATCTTAGCCTAAGGTTCTACTTCAACTCATTTTGTGAAGTAGTCAATTGTAAAAATGGCAAATCTTGCACCTCGTCTTTCTTTTGGCAAAGGACTTATAAAATCAACTATCCACTTGGCAAACGGCTAAGGGCTAGATACCACTGTGAGCTCCCAGGACGGTTATCTCTGCATGTTGAAGAAGTGCTAACACTTGTCACATTTTTTGTACGAACTATAATGCATCATTTTTCAAGATTAACTAGGAGTATCCCTTCCTAAGTACTTTGTGTGCCAAAGCTAGTCCTCCAAAATGTTTGCCACACATGTCTTTATAAATCTCCATCAAGACGTATTTTCCCTCTTCTTCCCCAGTGCATCGAAGAAGAGGATATGAGAAGCCTCTTTTATATAAAAAATCATCTTTGAGAGAAAATGAGCAGCTCTTCTTTTGAGCCTGTGGGCTTCGATCTTGTTGTTAGGTAAGACTTGATCTTTGATGTGTGCGAGGATAGGTTATATCCATGCTGGAGTGTCCTCTGTCCACATCACTTTTTTCCTCCATGTGATTGAATGCTTAGCAAACTGCTCGATTGGGACATCATTGGAAAGCTCGAAATCCTTGCTAATGGCTCATTTTGACAAAGCATCAACATGGGTGCTCTCCAAACGTAGAATTTGGGCCAGCTCAAACTTCTTGATGTAGGGAAGGAGATGCATAACTAACTTGAGGTAAGTGGCCATACCTTTTTCTCTGACTGGTAAAATTGCCATTGACTTGACTTATTACCAGCTATGAATCACTGTTGATGAAAAACCTCTTCAGTCACAATTCTTTAGCTAACCAAAGGCCAACCAAGAGAGCCTCTTACTCTGTAACGTTATTGGAGGGTTTAAATTTGAAACTTATAGTACAATTGAGCTATGTCCTTTCGGACTTTCCAGGATCACTTTTGCTCCAGAGCCAATTTCCCCTAATGATACATCAACAAAGATGTTCCAGGTGGGTGGCGCCACCGGTTCCATAGCCACCTCTACCTCATGGATTTTTGCAAATTCAGCCACAAAATCTGTAACGGCTCGAGCTTTGATTGAATTCTTTGGTTTGTGTATAAATCGAACTCGTTGAGCTCGATAGCCCATTTTAATATCTTTCTGATGAGTCAGGCTTTTGATGTACTTGTTTAAGTGGGAAATTCATTAAAACATGAATACTATAAGCCTGGAAGTATGGTTTGAATTTCCTTGATGCAGTGATTAAGGATAATGAACTTTTCCATGTTTGGATAGCAAGCTTCAGCTAGGTGAAAAGCTTTGCTTATATGGTAGATAGGTAGCTGGTGTACATTTTGTTTTTCTATGAGAAGTGAATGACTGCTTCTTCGAAAATAGACAGGTAAAGTAATAAAAGCTTGTCTGTCTTGGATTTTGATATAATTCAGCTTGTTTGGAATGTCTCTTTACACTCTGGTATCCGTTGGAATTTTTTCCCTTCCTTGAAAACCTTGAAAAATGGAAGATACATGTCTGTGACTTCTGAAATGAAGCGATTGAGTACTGTGATCCTTCTAGTTAGGCTTTACACTTCTTTTGAGTTTTATGGAAACCTTATGTTAATTAGGGCCTTAATCTTCTCAAGGTTCACCTCAATCTTACTCATATTGACTATGTAGCCCAAAATTTTTTTCGAAGACAACGCAGAATGCACATTTGAGATGATTTAGCCTCATTCTATAACACTTCAAAATCTAGAAAGGGTCATCAAGGTACTTCATATGATCCCTGTTTGAAGACTTTTTACTAGCATATCGTCCACATAGATATCCATGATTTTACTGATGAGGTCTGCGAACATCATATTTGACAACTTTTGGAAGGTTATCCCTACATTCTTCAATCCAAAGGGCATTACTTTATAGCAATACAAACCTCTACGAGAGATGAAAGATGTGTTCTCCTTGTCTGCAAGTAATATGGAGCTTTGATTATAGCTTGGATAAGCGTCTATGAGATTGAGCAGTCCATGCCCTACGATGAAATCTACTAGTTGTTCTATCCTTAAAAGTGGGAAGCTATCCTTTGGGCAAGCTTGGTTTAAGTTAGAGAAGTCGATGCATACTCTCAACTTGCCATTTTACTTCTTCACCAACACGGCATTCGAGATCACTTCAGATAAGTTTCCCCTTTGATGAATCCATTGTCACCTTGTACCTCTCTGGATTGAAGGTTCTCCTCTTTGTCTACGTAGGGTGTGTCATGGGTCAATTTTCAAATGATGACAACTAACCCTTGGGTCTATACCCACCATATCTTCGTGCTTCCATATAAAGATGTCTAAGTTTCATCATAGCAAGCTCTTGAGTTCTTCTTTCACTCCATGCGGTAGATCCTTTCCTACCCTTAAGACTTTGGTAGGGTCTTAAGGATTTACAAGGAAACTTTTCAATTCCTCCATTGGAGCCATTTGCAACTCGAGTTCAATGATATGGGGTCCAATTTGCCATGGAGTTTCCATTCTTTAAGAGCCTCTGTCATCTCGACGTCTCTCTCTAGCTCAGGGACGAGCCCTTCTTCAAGGGCGTCAAACATCTCAATGTCCATAATCACCACATTTACACTACGGGGCTCTTCTTTCTTTAGAAGCTGAAATAACATTATGTTGACCCCACCTAGTCACCTCTGACCGTGGCGATACCTTACTCAGTATGAAATCTCATGCATGGGTGGTAAATTGAGGTAACTGTCCATAATTCCTTCAAGACAGGTTTGCCTAACATCCCATGGTAAGTAGATCAGTGGTCCACTACAAGGAATTCCATTAAGTGGTAAGCTACCAAAAAGAGTACCCCCATTTCAATAACTAAAGTGATTCTTCCCCTTGTAATAATGTTATTGCTAATAAATCTATAAAGGGATGAAGTCATGGAAGTGAGCTCATGATCCACCGATAAGTGTATAAAACACACTTATTCAAAGCTTTAAAACAATGATATTAGTTGTTCTCGTATGAATTATGGTCTAAATTTTACATTTCATGTTGAATAGGTAAAATTCAATAACGGTACAAAAAATTGCAGGAAATAAGCAAAACTTGACAAAATTGGAGAAAATGGGCTAAGTTGTAAGAGATCCAAAATTTAGGGACTAAAATGCAAACACTCAAAAGTTGTGTTAGACCTTAAGATGTAGATTTAAGAGTGGTCGGAGTCAATTGAATAAAGAAAGACATCAAAGGGATGAAATATAATCAAAGTATGATCACACATCAAGTTTCAACCGAAAAAAATGTATGAGTTGTTTTTAGACTCATATTGAGATCCATTTTTTACATAGAAAATTATCGAATTTGAAAATTGCATCTGAAACAAAATTGTAGTCCTAGTTAGCTTTCGAACTCATCTTGAATCACCTCGATTGGATATCGAAAAAAAAAATTATGATGAAAAGACTGAAAGTTTTGTAGTGCGATTGAACTAACGACAGTGCCTAGGCGCTATCCCGTAGCGCCCAGACGCTACGTTTTTGACATTTTTTTCCGAAAGTTAGCGCTTAGGCGCTACATATATTTGTTCGTGGTACTTAGGCGTTGTGCCGGGATTGTCTATGGCACATTTTTGGACCGTTTTGAAATCCATAAAAATCCTACTTTCTACACAAATGGAAGGGGGACCTATAAATACTTATTTCTCACACTTTTAAGGGGTTCTTCACACATTGAGAGACAATATAACATTTTTGGAGAATTAAAAGAAAAATTCAAAGGAGGAAAATATCAAGCAATTGAAGGTTTAACGCATTGATTGGAAGATGAAGGAATTCTTGGTGCAAGATATACTTATTCTTCTACATCTTTAATACAAAATCCGTTGATGTATTTTAAGACAATTTGTTATTTCTCTTTTTTCATTATGCGTAGCTAAATTCATTGTTAGGACAAATGATGTAACCATTTAAGATCCTTTATATTTTCTTTTTAAGATTCTTGGTTTTTAATTTTCATATGTTGATCTTTACTATGAATTGATTGCATTAAATTATCTTATCAATAATTTGATGAATTTTGTAAATTCTTTATGATTAGAGATATGTGTTTAGGATTTATACGATGTAGTAAAATTCAATAAATTGGTATAACGAGTAGAGATACCTATGCCATCTATTGCGGTCATAATTGAATTTTTAGGACAAAGAACTCCTTTAACTAAGTTGAATTTGCATAGAGATATGAAATTTAATTAGTTGAATAGACTCGATGAGAACTTGAGATTGGTAAATTAAATACAATAGGAGAATTCGACCGAACACTACATTAGGTGTGATTCTTAAGTTAAGATGTAAAGGTGATCAATAGGTGAAGTTAGTCTGCCCTAACGTCCATTCATTATTATTTTCCAAATAATTGTGTGTGCATTCATTTATTGTCTAGAATTTAGATTAAAACTCAAATCCTACAACTTTTAATTTATTTTCATCAAATAGTAGTTAAAGAAAAATTGAATCAAGTGCTAGAAAAATAGTTCTTGTGGGATCAACAACCCGGACTCTTAGATCCACTTTAGTACACTTGCGGGTTAAAATCGACAACATTCTCCAACATCTTATTATAGGTGAAGCCAAATAATATGTTCATTGAACTCCCTTTTATCTACAAGCATGCTCTTCAATCGATTGCGAGCTATAATAACCTTCACTACTAAAGCGTTAGTAGGGATAATATAGACTTGCCACGTCCTTTTGGGTACATACCATAGGCTCTTCTAGCCTCACTTTTTGGGAATTGTTAAATATGTAGCTGGCCATATGTAGATCATTGGCCTCTCCAACATAGTTTCTTTGTGCGTTGCAAGAATCATTCCCTACATACAGTCTCCCAATGATTATATCAATATCTTGAATAGGCATACTCTCAGTGGGGACGAAGGGTCTCTCATTCGTCTCTACCCACCACTAAGCTTTTTTTTTGTCCTCATTCTTCCCATAACGAGGCAAGTGTTCTATCGTAAGTGGTCTCCCCTCACTTCTTCTGGGAGATGGATCATATCTTAGAGATTCTCTTAGGACGAACATTTCTCATCGTATATCATGGATTATTCATCTCCATGGATTGAGGAGCATCATTTCATTTACTTGTGTCATGGCCGTAGAATCGATGAAACGTACAGTAGGGTCACACATTGTCGGTGCCCGCCTTTCTCTATTCTTTGGATTAGAGGGTCTCTTAGATGTTCTGGGGTCCAACGTTTTCATAAACAAAAGTGGGTATTGCATTTAATGTTGCTGCGGCTAGAGCTTGTTCAGAAGTGGGAGTTACAACGTGTCCAGTTGAGTCCACTATTGATTTACCAAATGTAAAGCGAGACCTCTCCCCATTTGCCTCTAGGGTGGTGAAAGCTCTTACGCTACTCTATTTCGATGATCGATCATTTCTTCATTAACAATCTTAATCCTTATCATCTCTACCAGCTTGTCATAGGCTGTAGTATTTTTTATTTCGCATATCCTTCCAAAATAGGGTATTCGTGTTAGGCGTCCCTTTAGGGCTGACAAGGCCTCTTTATCGGTGACTTGCTCACAATAAGTTATCTCATCGATGAAACAAGCTAGGTAGTTCTTCAGTGTTTTGCCTGCTGCCTACTTCATATCTTGGAGGCCTTGGATAAGAATTTTCCCATCTGTCTTGGATAAGTATTGATTTAAGAATATTATCTTCAAATTAAGATAGCTCTGGATGCTTAATGATAGTAATTTGTCATACCACGTTTCAACCACTCCAATTAGAGTTAAGTGGAAAGCTCTATATTCTAATGCTGGAGAAGCGCCTCTCAAGCTTATTTGTGTCTTGTACTTGTTAAGGTGTTTCTCCGAGTCACCTTTTCTTTTGTACCTTAGAATCTTATAAGGCACAAAATTGGTGGCGTAGGGAAATTTCGAAGCTCTCGAGAGAATATAAGATTATCATTGTCATCATCAAGCTCGTAGGATTGGCACGATCCTTCGAAGTCATTCTCATTGGTTTAGTATCGAGATAGATGCTACAATGGCCGTAGTCGATTTTTCCAGTTTACTAGGTTTCGCTTTTCTTGACCATTCCAAGGCGAGGAGCATGTGACCCCTAGCTCTGCTTATGTTCTTGTCGAACTAGTTTATGCATAGATTGACTCACATTTATAGGCCTTTGCCCAATTCTATGGAATATACTAATGGATTCTTATTCAAATCTGAAGGAAAGTTATCCTCTTCGAACTGGGGTCTTTGGCAAGGCGTCCGAAGGCATAATTGGCCAAAACATCTATCTCCACTTTCTTTCTCATAGTGACATCTCTCATCTACCAAATCAAACTGGGAGTCTTTTATCGGGGCCTATTATGAGGTGCTTGAAAACGTCTCTGATCTTGAACTTGCATGAAAAGTTCATGCATAGCCACATTTTATACTGCAATGCTTTTCATATTCGTAGCCATTTGGGCCACTGCAGTAATTAGTTGTATAGCTGTCCTTTCACCTTGACGGTGACAGTGTTGAGGCCTTTGGTGAGTATCATTAGCTCGAAGGACCTCTTCCTCAAAGTCCTCACTTATTCTCCTGGGATTAACGTCTTTGTTGTTTAAACTCATTAACTTAGTTTGTGAAGCCCTTTTTCAAGCAATAACAATCCAAATTAAAGAATAGACTCCAATCAACTTTCGCTTGTCCTTTGTTTAAGAACAAAACCTTTCTTCAAGGAGAAGTTCCACTTTTTCTGGCAACAATTAGACGATTGTGAAAACAATGTGGTGAGTTCCTACAGACTGCGTGAATCTGTTGACCTAAAAAAGGAACCCACACATGGCCAACAGAAAGTTATTCCACGTATGCTTCTCCCTCTGCACTTGGAACACACAGTTAGTCCTTGTGGCCTTTTTCGATGGTAATAGTAGGAATCGCAAACATTCTAATGATCTAGCAAAACGATAAACAAAAGCAGGTAGTTCCGGTAGCTAAAACCATCGGAATTAAGATATCACAATAATATGGGAAAGAGATAATAACATTGTTATGTGTAGAGTTGCATTACCATTTTAAAGGCACAAGGCATGGGTATTATAGAGGTGGGGGTAAAGGAATGGCAGTTAGATGAAAGGCACGTGACCTCAACTGCGAGGCCGAAGTACCTCCTCCTAGACCTCAATCACTCCACAGGTGGGCGGGTATTTAATGCTTCTTGACAAAATAAATTCGAAATAACATTTTGGCACTTGCTGAACAAACATCTCATCTATCAGTTAAGCGATTTTATCTTTGACAAAACTTTGTACAAAAGATTTGTGTTGGCCGAGGCATCGACTTTCTATTGGCAAGCGTGTCTTTCAGTGGTGTCACTTCATCATTGATTGTGCTGACCCGAGTCACTCCAGAGCTTCAGACCGGCATGTGCATACGGTCTTCGCCTCGGTGCCTCGACGATGATGTGACGTGGCGAGTGTCGCGAAGTTTGAGCCTTGATTTGACCTGAACACTCGTTACTAGAGGCTTAACAATGTGAGAGACAAAACAATAAGAGAAAGTAACCACAAGATAATCTCCAATTGTTGGTTTAATCTTAGGTCTACAAGCATTCCAAACTAGCACAATTCTCACTAAACCCACTTGTCTAATAAGCGTCATATGAATTTGAATGTACCACACTCACAATAATGTTCTATGAAGTTGTTCCTATGCTCAAGATTTTAATGAAATGATTACTTATACGGCCGCCCATTACAATACCTTATTCAACAACATTTTGCTAGAAACCATCATTGAAAAGGTGCCCATTCCATTCAATTATGCAAACCAAAAGGGCAAAAGCTATATCTTTTAAATCCCCTAGTTGGCATCCTAGGTTGATTTCATGGTAAAAGGTAAGAAAATTTGCACCAATTTACTTTAATGGTCCCTATGGGCCATATATTTGTATTTGTGTTTATAATTTTATTCCCATTTAGCCCATTGTATGCACACTGCCCACCCACGAACCCTAGCTAATAATTTTGTCACTAAGCCTGTTTCATGAGGATTAAAATCAAATTTTAATCTAAATCACAGTCAATAATTAATTTTAACAACTCACTTTGACCCACAACTTTAACCACGTATTTTATCAACTTTTTATCAAAATCTACTAAAAATTTAATTTTAATCCTCACCAAACATGAACTAAGTAAAATGATCCAAATGTGACATGGGATGTTTCACTTGTAGCTCTCTACCAAATTTGTAAAATACAATTTCAGAATGTTACAACTTAAGACCTCAACATTTTTATCAGCTCGGACTAACTTGAAATTCTAAACTGAAAAATTATCTAAGCAAGAGTATGCCTGGATTGTGTTGAAATTTGAACGTAATTTTCATGTTCATTTGTCTAGTTTAAAATATGTTTTACGTGCAGAACATTTTACTGGATAAGTTTTTATAACAAAAATACTTATAACTTTTACGCAACACAAAAAAAAATATATGAAAATAGATGCCCCCAAGATTAGCCTAAGAAATCGATTCACAAAAAAAAAAAAAAGGAGATTTTTTCTTCTAAATTGACTGTAAATTTAATTTATGAAAATTATGGGTAAATCATGAAATTTTGTCCATTCTTTTCTGGAGAGAATAAATATTATGATGACTTTCTGATTTCTAATTTTAAAGAATAATGCTGCTAATCAGCACTTTTGATTTAAGTTGATTCCTTTTATGGTACTAATCAAAGTTGAACGTGCATTGCACATTATTCTAAAATACTTTATAAGTGATGTAAAAGTAATATTTAGTATCAATTCATTGGAGGATTTGATGAGTCTCGGATGAATTAAAGAAAATAAAATTTAACTTAGAAATTTAAGAGAAGACAATTGTACTTTCAAAACTCAATTTTTATGATTCAAAATTTTTGTAATTATAAAATACTATAAATGAGCAATCTTTTAATATTACATTTGATACATAAAAATCAATTGTTAATACATATATTTAGACACCCATTAAAATTTCAAAATATATGAATATGAATAAATTCATTTATAATAACTCTAGATTCATATAATTCAAGATTCATCAAGTGAAAATTTATTGAATCTAGATTAATGTGAATATTAATTAATTGAGAATTAATAACACAAATTTCGAAAAAAATGAAAAATAAGGTATTATTAAAATAATTGAATTGTAGGGAGATTAAAATTGTCTAAAAAATAATTCTCCATTGATATGATATTTTAATATATTATAGATTTGGTTAAGCACTTCTAATCTCTAAATTTTGTTTTTGTTCTACTAATTGTACAAACAAATTGATTAAGTTGAATGTGGCCCATTATACAATCTCTTTTGGACTATATTGATCGATTTGGGCCCAAGAACTCGGATAGCAGAAATGAATTGTGTTAGATTTTTTTATTTTTTTATTTTTTTATTTTTTTTATTTTTCATATAAACGTATACTATTTTTGTTAGTTATTTTTATTGTAAAGCATTGTAAAAAAAAAAAAAGGAAAAAAAAGAAAAGAAAAAGAAAAAGAAAATGAGGATGGAAGAGAGAGCGTTGTGATATGGAATGCTCTAACTACTAACAAGAGATTATACTACGATTCTTTAAAGGATCGCACAAAACTGAATATTGGTTCCTCGCAACCCATGTGGTTATTTGTATTTTTAACAAAATGTGACCAATTTTTTTGGTTGAACGATCTATCTAAAATCTAACGTTTAACTATTTTAGGTTTCCTTATAACTTTTATTACAAAAACTATTGGCTCGCATCAGGGCCGGCCCTGAAAATTTTGAGGCCCTAAGCGACTCATTATTATGAGGCCCTTAAACGGAAAATAATTTTACATGCGTAAAAATACTTAAAATATTTAAATAAATCATATATTTACATTTTAAACAAAGACTTGATACAATTCAAAAGATAAAATAGCAAATTCAAGTTATTTTCCATAATTCATATTATGGACATTGTGGACTCATGAAAAATTTATTTTGGATAAATCAAATTCAAATTATAACTTATTAAAATAAACTACTAAACGTGTAATATTACTTTTCAAATTAAATCATATTACCATAATAATATTAGACTCGTTTGATAACTTGTAATTAACTATGTATATTAAATTCGAGAAAATTTTATTTTGAATAAGATCGAACTAAGTTAGAATCGATCAAATAAATTATTGTTAAATAAATTTTTAATTAATCCATCTTTTAAATTTATACTAATTTAAATGGGCTTTCACCATTTTTTTCATTTGAAGGCCCCCATTAGATGTGAGGCTCTAAGCCATTGCCTAGTTGGCCTTGGCTTAGGGCCGGCCTTGGCTCGCATCAACCAACCCCACACGATCATTTTGGACTATGCTTGTGAGCCATATTGAGCCGTGAAATCCAAACTTCCGTTTAATATGGGTCATGCTCGTGATGGAAATATGAGATACGTCTACTTTGGTGGAGATTAAGATCGAATTTTTAGTAAATTTTGATAAATAAAAAAAATGATGAAATGTGTCTTTTAAAATTTGTGGATTTTATGAAATATGTTGTTAAAATTAATTATTCATTTTAAATTAGATTAACTCTAAATTTTTAATTTCTACCAAACAGGCTATATGTAAAGAAGAATTAAGCACGCACATTTTAAGGAGTAATTATAGGAAGTCGTTCAAAATAGGCGGGAAGCAAGCCTGCTGGCATGCTTCTAATCCTTATAATCAAAGCCTCATTATTTTCCCTAAATTAAATAAAGGCGAAACAACTTGCTTGAATGCCAGATTTGACCCAGTAATTACAAGGTTTTAGACCGGCTTGGTTCGGTCTCATTTGAATAATTATATAAAAAGGGTAAAATATAATTTTGAATTAAATATATTTTTGTAATTAGTTGATAATGCAAGAGATTTCTAAGATAGAAAAATGTTAAGATGTATACTTCGCTTCTATTTAGTGGGAATTAAAATAAAATTTTTAACAAATTTTGATAAAAATTGATAAAATTTATGGTTCGTAACTTTGATAAAATATGTGGTTAAAATTAAGAAATATGCTACTTGTACATAATGCGATGTCCATCACGATACCCACTCCTCTCACATGAATGGGGATCCATTTCAGATAAATTATATTTTATTCGAAGTGGATCCACTTCCGTGTGAAGAGACGGATACCAGTATAGACATCTTGATGTATGTGTAGCATAATCCAAAAATTAATTATTAATTTTGATTTAAATTAAAATATATTTCTATCAAACGACAAATCATCTAAAGACTTTATATGGAAATAAATTAAGATGATCCAAAAGATGGCAATTTGCTTGAATGGGATGTGTTTATCTGTAATGACTTCATTATGTACACGCAAAAGGTCAAATAATGGAACCGACACGGTAACTAGTGGATTAAGATACAAATCTCTAATCACACGTCTTCTTTTTTCTGAATACGTGGCTTCTAATTAGATTTTCATTTATTTGGAGCTTTTACCATTTTATTTAATTATAATAGAAATAAATTTTTTTTGTTGAGATTTGTGATCAAATTTATTTGAGATATAATTTTTATCATTTCGTTTAAAACAAATATGAGAAAAATCTATTAACATACAATCATGGGCGGAGCCAAAGCATGCACTCGACTTTTGAGCAGAATTTTTTTATTTTTTATTTTTTAACCCACTTCTAAAGTTTCAAATATTAATAGTAGTGAATATCCATAGCTTCCGTTTGGCCTCCATTCTTAACAAATTTTAATGGTTAGAATAATTTTTTTTGAAAAAATGTGTGGTTGAAAAAGAATTAAAAATTTTTTATTTGCGTTTAATATTATTTTGTGGAAGATTGTGTGATTGAAAATAAGAGAGAGTGAAAAATGAGAAGGAGAATTGGGGCCAAACGGGACAATAGTCTTTTTCCAATATTCAATGTCCAGTTCAGAAAGAGAAACCCTATTAGACTCATTCCCTCAAAATTCAATTGACCCAAACCCATTCATTCATTTGAATTAATCCAACCCTTTGTATGTGAGTGAGAGATGAAAACTCACAAGGAATTAGTTCAACCCAGAGATGAATTAGTTCCACAGAGTATGAAAACTCACAAGGAATAAGAGTAATATATAAATTATGTCGTTTTTAGTATTGTCGTACTATTATTTTATTTTTTTATCGTCATTAAATCCATGACTAAAATCTCGACATTCGACGTCAAAAATTTTTTGCTCACACTGAACTAAAATCCTGACTTCCCCCGCTGCATACAATGGTTATTAAATATTAGATTATAATGTTGTAATTTTTCCATTAAGGAAAATCAAATAAATGATTTCTTCAACGTTAAGGATCGTACCAATAAGTATGTGTTCCCTTGAATCAAGTGAATAGACAATTTTGCCATCATATATTATATAATAGGAAAAAAGAAGAAGAATGATGAAACATCAAAACATGTGCTCATAATAAATAATGGTTGACATACGTGAATCGCAAATCCTTCGCCTAATTTGAAAGATTGATATGAACTCCTACCTATCGATTTGAGCTCCATCACTCCATCAAAACGGTTGGTCAATTTTCCTTAATTTCGCCATCATATTCTTTGATTATTGCACATGCATTGGTTTTCACAAATTGTATATTGAAGACAACTTATCTTGAATATGCCTTTTTTTTTTTTTTTCAACTTGTTAAAAATATGTATGTATGTTGTACGTGATTTTTGGGTCTACTAGTCGTTTTCTTTCTCACAATGGAGCTGTATGATGGTTAAGGGGCTTAGAGGGCTCTCTTTTGGTTGGTATTATATTGTGGACGTATATGTATGCGTTTTTACGAATGCTCTTTGTTGTCGGTTCAGTTAAAAAATCTTATTATAAGGGTGGAAACGGTTCGATTCAATTCAATTTTAAAGAGAATCGTTGAACTCGTTGAAAATTGAACCATTAATTCCATCTCAAGGTATGGAACTGAATTTAGACTAAATCTTTCAATTCCAATTCAATCCAATTTGATTCATTCATCAATTAAATTCTCAAATTCATTAACAAATGCAAATGTAATGTCTACTCAATATAAGTTCTTATGCAATTATTGTTTATAAGTTTTTCATTATCTGTTCATTAACATCAATGATTTGTATTTTTTAAGTTTAATTAAATGAGATAATTTATATTAAGGGCATGTTTGAGTTACATTATTTCAAAAAAATATATTCTTAAATAGTGATTTGATATCATTTCAACCACACATTCTTCAATAAAATAATATTACTCGCAGATCAAAAAAATTTCCTTATTTTTTTACCACACATTTTCTATCATTACACTATTCAATAATACATTATTATCAAAATAATGTGACTCAAACACCCCCTAAATGGCTAACTATTGATTAAAATGAGATCTTAAAAAATATGTTCCATTCCCACTTTCATTTTCTTTATACTTTTGAGTTTATAAACAACACATATGAAAAAATATGCAATTAAACCAAAATTACATATATGAAATTTTAAGGATCCATTTATTTGAGTTTATAAACAACACAATAACAAATTGAATATGAGTTTGATGTTTTACAGTGAAATTCAGTGTCGTTGTTTAAAATAAATTCTAAACTTTTTGATTAAATTGAGTTTTTGGTTCTTGATATTAGAGTTGAGAACTAACTCATTACCGATTAGAATCAGAGTAAAATCGGATTGAGCCAACAAATTCTAATTCTTTTTTCATTTGGTTCAGCGATCCAATTACTTTTTGCCGATCCCTACTTATTACTATTTGAATGTATATTTGTTAGTTTAGACTTATTTATTTTCAATGATTACAATCCATCACGTGGAATTTAAGGGAGGCAATTCACGCTGAATAATCCAAGGTGCAATGTTTTTAGTATTAAATAGTAGGGAATATTGCACAGCAATCCCTAACATTTTCATTTTTTGTAAACTTTACTCTAAGTCATTCATTTTATGTCAGTGGAGATTCCTAATATTTCATAAATATGCACTCGAGATCTATTTGGACAGAAACCATCCAAAACATCATCAAATGACCGAAAAAATTAAGTAATCAATATTCAATAAAACTGTTGAAAAACACCTTCCAAAAAGATATCAACATCCAATAAAATTGTTGCGGTAATAGATTGTTCAAGAAATTTTCCCCGTCAACTGACGGTATTTTGGACGGTTTCCATCGAGATGAACCTCAAGTGCATATTTATGAAAGGTTAGAGATATTTGTTAGTACAAAATGAATGTCAGGATAAAGTCTGCAAAAATGAAAAGGTTAGGAGCCACTACTACAATTTTCCGTAATTTGCAGCCTGGATAAATTGTGAGGATGAAGCAGTAATTATAAATTATTTATAAGGGCAATAACGTCCAAAAACATTTCTCCATTTTCTAGACTATAGATAATTGAGATTAAGGAAACATGAAGATTCATGCTATTTAGAGCTGGATTTGGTCTCCTTTTTTCTTTTTGACTATTTGAAAAGTCAAATTGTCAAGATATATTAGATTATCAATATAATAGTTGGAAAGTAAAATTTCCAACATAATCCATAAAGTTTTAAAAAATTTGAAATTCTGTCCATCGATTTTAGTGGGAGCGCAAAATGCTTATTCAATAGAAATTAGATTGATATACGAGCCAGTATGTTGCTTACGTAGCACGTAAGCAATGGAAAACCATTATTGAGATTTTTAATATCTATGGCGTTAATGATAATATCAACTTTCTAGATAATTGTTCAATTCGTCTTTGTTGTATGTGAATCTACTGTTTATGAACCGCAAAGTCCATGCCAATTATTTAGTTGTCTTTTGGAGACATGTCACGTCTTTTGACTAGTATATTTCAATCTGGTATAGATAATAGCCAAAAAAATAATAATAATGATAACAATAAAATCTATGGTATCATCCGTAGTAAACAGACGTCTACGATAGCATATTTTGCACTATCTTTGGAAATTTTTTATGTCTTTTACTAATCAGATACTCTCTTATAAGTTAGAGAATGGATCAATAGCCCGCTCAGACATAGTCTAGTAGTGCAAAGAATAGTAGTGAGATTATCTCATACCTTGCTGACAGTCGCATTGTAGGGGTTCGATTCTTAAGACATGGAATTGGACTCCTTATAAGCGCAGTGTATAGACAGTTTTTGTTTCCTGGCCTGTTGTGGCATATTTCGAGATTTATTTTCCTCACAAAGTTTTAGGGGTGGGGCCGTGGGGGCCCTCAAAATTAGAATTTTTTTATTTTATTTTAGAATAAATCAGTAAATTTTTAATTTTCGATACACGAATTCCACAACATTTATCTTTCTACACAAAACTTGAATCTACTTCTAAATTATATTTTATGTAATTATTATTTCTTTGAATAATAGCAAATCAACCCGGTCAAAAACATTGTAAATAAAATATCTCTGTGTTAGGTTGGATATAAGTAGGTGGAATTCGGTCAAAAGCAAAAAAACGTGGAAGCATGACAACATCAATTTCTTGAATGGACCATAATATTGGATCAGTGGGTACACAATTCAGCCATTTATTTCACACTCGAGACAGGACATCCACTAAAGAAAAAATAAACGGTATATATATATATATATATATTCACACTCGAGACAGAACATCCACTAAAGAAAAAATAAACGGTATATATATATATATATATATATACATATATATATCACATTACATGAAATGTATAGTTAAAATTAATTGTTTACTTTATCATCGACCTTTTATCAATTTTGATCTATTCCAAACAAGCCCTAAATCACTTAAGTTCCCAATCTCCATTCAAACAGTAAAACCCGGGTTTTATCCAACTTGAAACTTTACTATCTCAAGAGAAATACTTCAATAGGATGGTCTCTTATAGTAGAATCATCTATTCAAATCATAAATTTGTGACACCTCGAATGCTAAGTACATACGAGAGAAGCATGTTGTATCAATGAACCCACTCAATTTTGGGATATTGTGATTTGAATTGTTCAAAATCGAAAATATCATTTTTTTTTTTTTTTTAAGTAGACAATTCTGCATATCGTATTTCTCCGAATGAGTGGGGCAGGATTTTATCCAAGTCAAATAAGAGATGGTGTATTAAACATTAGGCAACGTGACTTATTACATAACTACCCTAAAAATATCTCCAATGTAATAATGTGAATAGCAGTACACGTGTCGAGTAAAATGGGAATAATGAGAAAAGCATCTCCAATGGGATGTAAATTGTACTAATTGTGGGTTGTGTACAAGGGAAATGATGCAGAGAAATAGTCAAGATAAATTATAGAATATTAAATGAATGTATTCTTCAATAAAGAGAAATTATAAATAAATAAAAATATTAGGGGAGGATGTTTAGCTCACCTTGTTGGAAAAAATCAAAATTTTCTTTAATTCAAGTAATCAAGATTGTCACTAGATATTTACATCCTGTTATAATAAAAATAAAGATTGAATTTTCCTAAATTTGCCAATCTAATCTTGAAATAATATGAATCGCAGCCTTTCAACATTTAATTTCAAAAGCTGGATATTTGAAACGTTCAAGTTTTCTATGATTTTTGCAAAGCCTCGATTACACTGGCGGGTGTGCACCTTCATTTAATTATCAATAAAGTATTCAACAAATGAACAAAAGAAGAAAAATTTCTCTCATCTTTCCTGTAAATTTGGACACCACGAAATAATTAATTTATGAACATATATTCCATCTACTCCATATTTTTTCTTGTCATGTAAACATTTTTAAATAGTGTACCATTAGTGGTGGTAATGGACTGAGCCAAGTCAACTCGACCCCTCTATCCGTGAGTTCAGCTTGTCAAAGTGAAGTGATGAGCCGAGCTCAAGCTTTTTCAAGCACGAGCTCGGCCCACCTACCCACGAGCTCAGCTTGTCAAAGTGCAAGCTGAGCTCAAGCTCGTTCAAGGCTCGGCCCATGAGCTCATCAGCTCACGAGCCAAGCCCACTAACTCAAGATTTTTTAATTTTTAAAATTTTTAAAATTATTTGGACTTTCTGTTCACATTTTTTACAAGTACACGAGCCCTCGTGAAATTTAGGGTCATGGACCATGTCCAAGAGCCGTTAACGAGCTCGATTAGCCGAGCAAGTGAAACCCGCTTGAGCTGTCCACGAGTCGAGCTGACGAGACAGCGAATTACTCGGCCATTTTACCATCCCTCTATACCATATTTTATTGTGCAATCTATATCCTCACGCAGGATGCTCCAATTTTAGAAATAAATAAATAAAATTAAAAAGTTGTAGGTAGATTGTCGGTTAGATGTGGGACCGGTTTTTGAAGGTCTAGTTTTCGCATCATGCGTGACGATAACAATTCGTTAGTACTGTAACTGATTTTTACTTGTAATTTCTCTGTCTGCTAAAAAAGTCAAAAATTTAAAAGAAAAATCCTTTTTTTTGCTCCTTCAGTTTGGTCCTATCGCTCAGCACGCTATAAAATACAATTCTGGTAAAGTAGTGGGAAGAGTATGGATGAGAAATCACGTGATATGCACATGACTTTCGTGGATAATAGCAGACTGATGACGCCAAGGAAGTTATTTATGTCATCATTATTTTGTCTTTTATAGATTTCATAGGCTACTAACTACTTAAAAATGTTTTTTTTTTCCCTGTAAATTTCTATTATAATGCTAATAAACGACACAAATAGAATTGAAACTATACGTTAAAGTTTCAACAAGAACTAAGCATACTCAGAGAGTGTTTGGTAGAGATTAAAATTATATTTTTTATAGAAGTTTTTCAATGTATAATTGAAAAATTGTGAATCCTATGAAATATATTGTTAAAATTTAATGTTGTCTTTAAATTGATATTTTAATCCAAAACAAACAGGGACTCAATTTTAGATAAATTTCAAATTAGGATGTCGAGTTAGTCTAAAAAAGTTATGATCTTAAGTTTGAGTATCGTCGATTTTTTATTATTTATTTTTTTAATTTGGTGGAGAGCAACAAGAGAAATATCCCATGCCTAATTGGGACCATTTCACCTCTTATCACATTAAATAGGTGGGGTAAGTAGGGTTGGGTGGATTAGTAGTATACAATGGGCTAAATCAGCAGAAAATCACAAATGTACATATTTGTGGCCCATTATCGGGTCAATTAAGGGAAATTGGTGCGAATTTTCTTACTTTATGCCTTAGAAACTACCTAGGATGCCAATCCTAGAATCTCCATTGGATTAAAAAGATGTAGCTTTTGCCCTTTTGATTATAAATAAATAGGTACCTTTTCAATAATCTTTTTTCTAGAAAAATGTTGTTGAGTAAGGTATTGCAAGGGGTCGGCCTAAAAATCATTTCATTAGACGCGTGAGCAAAGACTCGATATATAAAACATTTAAAAACAAAGATGTGACGCGAGGACGTAAGCAGTAAAGCAATTTTCTAATGGAGAATATGCAACTTGGATAAGTCATGAACCAAGCTATATAGAACACTTAGAGGCCGTTTGTGAGTGATTTTTCACTCCAAAAAATTGATTGTTGACCGTTATTCTACCATTTCGGCCGTAAATTTTGACTTCTTCTCTCATAGGTGGCTCTCACTTTTCTCTTAACTGTCAAAAAATCAATTCTCAAAATTACTCCCAAACGGGACCTTAATATATATGTGACTCGAATGGCATAAAGCATAAAGTAATTTTTAACGAAGTGACTGCAACTTAAATCATTCATGAACTGACCCATAATTACACGTTCACTGCTAAATTTGTTGTAATGAAAATTGCTTTTGCTTCCATCTCTGCCTCTTGACTTAGGTGGGAAACATAAACACGATAAATACTTTTAATGGAAAGACTGCAATTTAAATCTGCTACGAACTGATTCATAATTGGACCGCCATCACTTTTCGTGAAATATATCACAACCTCATCGCTAGTGATGTTGCATTAAAACTACTTTTGCTTCTATCTCTCTTTCTTTTATGATAAAACTATTATTTTCCCAAAGTGACTTATTTATATAGTTGAATTTCAATGTTGAAAACCTTTTTGTCAATAATATTTTTGTTCTTATTTTTAAGGGTCTGTTCGATAGTGATTATGAGAATTGATTTATTGACCGTTAGAGAGAAAAGTGAATCTTACCTGTGAGTGAAGAAGTAAAAAATGATGGCTAACTTAAGGAAGTAACGATCAAAAATTAAGGAAAAATCAGAACCAAACTGGGGTTAAGGAAGAAATTAGCCGAGGAAGATGCCAATTCTTGGACCATTGACCTCAGTTGTGGAAACTAGGATAAGGTGAATTGATGTCGAACTTTCAAATTATAATTTAATTGAATCGATACAAAAGTGATGAAGTATTTGACTTCTTTCTATTTTAGACCGATAAAAAATTAAATCAATGAATTGCCCGTTATGTATGTAATTAAATCTCATTTTGAGTGATTGGTTTTAAGGGAAAAGTATTTTAGTAATTTGTTATATTTATTACTATTACTCCATAGTGAAAGTAAGATGACAACATAAAAAATAGAATTGCAACATTTAATGAAGTATTTATTGTTTTTCATTATCAAATCGTTGACATTTTTATATAAATATATTCGTGTACAATACTTCATAAATGCATATTATTAGTTAGACGGTTCTGTGTAAAGTGAATTATACAAGAAGAATACATGATGCATCCATTAATTTTCTTTTAAAGTAAGAAATAATCTCACCTCAATCTTTGTGGTACATCGCATATCGACTTCATTGACTTTAATTGCATTTTTATTATTGCATCGATAAAACTAATCAGAATAGAGACATGCCACATGTAAGCCCTAATATTTAGATTTACAAAATATTACTTTTCTTTTCGAAAGTTTTAAGAGTAACAAGGAGTATGTTAAACACGGCACTCTACTTTTTTAGATGTAACGAAGCTCTTGCATTGTGTGCTATTTTCGACTATTATGATGTTAGTATTATATGAGAAGGATACCTTATTTAGCATTTTATTTTTTGAGAAAATAAATAAAGCCATATATTTTTTTTTTTTTTGGTCACTATGAAACTCTTCTTGTAATTTTTTTTTCTTTCAATTTTTTCACAACTGAAGATTACTATAACTGATTAAATTCATATTAATCTCAATGAAAATTATGGAATTAAAGTTTAGAAAATATTGGGAAGACATGCTTATGTTATTTCCTTTAGCATGCATAATGGACCCTCGATATAATTTATCGGGAACTAAATACGTAATTGATCAAATCAACAAAGCCTTAACGTTTGATACATCTATCACTTATAGAAATTTAGAGCAAACATTATGTGAAATGTATGAATTATATGCGGAACGAATGGGTGCAAATATTAGTCGGGTACCCTCTACACCTATTCCTTCGAGTGAAATTGAAGAAGATGATATTAAAATAATGAATTTATTTCAAGGCATTAATATATATAGATATGATACAACTGCAATGTGTTCATCTAGTGTCATGTTGTCTACATCTGCATCTCATCAAACATCAGCCTCAATTCAAAATGCAATGCTTGTCGAATTAATTGATTACTTCAATCAGAATATGTCAACAGACAAAACAATTAAAAAAAGTTTAGAAGAAGTAATTGAATTCTGACGAAAGTATGAAACTAGTTATTTCTGTAATTGCAAAAGATCTGTTGACACCTCCGATTAGTATTGTTGCTTCGGAGTTTACTTTTAGTGCAGGTAAAATGATTTTGACCGATATCAGGAGCTAGCAAAAAGAAGATGCTTTGAAAGCGTTAATGTGAGTGAAGAATTGACAAGACGCTCATTTTCAACTACAAGATAAATATGTCGAAATTGCATGTCGTCGGATAAGTGATATTTGATCTAATTATATTAATTAGAATTTCTTATTTTTTAATCGTTACATTTAATTTTCTTTAACAAATTGTTTGTGTACAATTTTTAACTCCGTCTACTTAAAATTGATGTAGTCGGTCCCAAGTCCGGATAAAAGAGGAGGGTTTACATTTTATCTATTTTAAAAAGAAATTGAAAAAATGTATTTTTTGTAAATGTATTTAAAAAAAAATCGTCTTCATTACACAAATATTTAACACTTTATAGAAAATATTACTATATGATAGAAATAAAAAAAATTGTCTTCATTAAATTATATTTTTAAAAATGCATTTATGTTCATTTATTTTTTTCTGTATAAAAAAAAGTAAAAAAAAGAAAAGAAAAAAGGACAGTTCGTGAGCCAAAGCTCGGCTCGGCCCACGACCTCGGACGAGCCACAAGCTCGTGGGTCGAGTCGAGCTCAAGCTCGGCTCGCCACGAGGGAGAGCCAAGCTCTTGCGTGTACGATCTGAGCCGGCTCAATCTATTGACATCCCTCTGAAGAATATATGAATGAAATTTGTGGAGAAGAACAAGGAAATTTCGTATGTAATGTGGAGAAAGTCTTGTGCTCATCCAAGCACGAAGATTTAACTTATCATGAAAAGATCTTTTAGGCTAATGATGTTGTTTACAGTCAGACCATAAATAGTTGCAGTGGTGAGAATCTAATCACGAAGAAGCTAGTACATCATCTGAATCTGCCAAACGAACCACATTCAGATCTACATCCAGTTGTACCGATTGAGAATGGTTCATATATTCACCCGACTCAAAATTTATTTGTGATTTTGTTCAATTGGATGGGTATCATATTCTATTGGACAGATCGAGGCAAATTAATGTGAATGACACACATAAGGGTAGAGTGAATGCCTACAAGTTCAAGTGTAAGGATAAACAATTACAATAGGGAAGACACATAAAGCTTCTAAAGTGGAAGGGAGAGATTTTCCGACCATTAAAAATTCAATAAATGAGTTTTCCTTCTTTAAACCTTTGGAAGGGAATAATGTGGGACAATACCAAGAGAAGATCCAAAATCAATCCGAGAAGGAAAGAAATAAGATAAATGTTATTTCCTACCAGAAAACATGTGTTTTAAATCTATATTTTCTAGTTGTCTTTATCATTTTTAGGTATAGTTGTAATAAGAGTTTTTTCTTTTATTTAATTAGGACTGAAGTTTCTTTATTGGTTAGAATATGAGTTTTAATTAGATTAGAATTTATTAGTTCCTTCATTTTAAACTCCTTACATCTAAGATTATGGGATAATTTTGCCTATATATAAAGGCTTTGTAGACTTTTTCAAAATTCGATTTCATTATTCGATTCTTGATTAATAAACTATTTTAGTTTTCTTGTTTATTGGTGGATTCCAATATTTATTTGATGGATGCCAAATAATTATCACGTCCGTTCAAGCGAAATTCAAGCAAACACCCATCCGTGTGTTACGAACTAAACACTTTATTTTATCCACGTTTCTGTCCTGCGTCATTGGGGTTCATTCTCCAGCTTTGATTCTCATCTTAGGTGGTCTTCAATGATTCATTCATTCAAGTAACAGGCTTTGTGATTCTTTTACCCATTCTTTTGCAGAAGACCGTCGAGAATATTAGACGTTCGGTGGTATTTCCATTTCAAGAATCTGAAAATTTACAAGAACAAATTTCTGCTGCTCTTCTCGATCTTTTGAAAATCTGGGTTGTGTTTGTGTTTATGTTTTTTGTAAATCCAATTAACAGATGTACATTTCTGTGAACATCAATTTCAATCTCCAGATCCCAATTATGTTCTTAATCAAGTAATATAACATGTAAACAAGAAAATCATTGACTTAGGAGGTGTTTGATAGACATTTTTATGTAAAAATGCATTTTAGAATAGTAAATTGATGTGAAATGTGTGGTTGAAAAATAAGGAAATTTTTTTCATTTACGTTTAATATTATTTTAATAAAGAATATGTAGTTGAAAAGAAGAGAGAGAAAAATACATTTTGAAGAGAATGGCTATCAAACGGAGCCTTATCAATTATAGATATTATACATTTACCATGTATTCCTAAAGTACAACCCTAACAGGGAAATGAGCCTGTCTTATCTCTTATTTTATAACATGGTAAGTGTACATGGAAAAGGGAAAGGCTTAATCTGCCAATCTGTTGATTATATACCCTTCACAATTGTGTTCAGTGATTCTGTGAACTGATTTATCATTCTATGATTCATGTACATGTCGGCCGGTATAGTCTGAAGATTTTTAGGGCAATTTGTCGGTCAGTTCTCTTCTTGATATTAACATGTTCTTGAACCACTTCACAGAGGCCTTTGGGATCCTTGTGAGGTTGTTCTTGAAATCCACATAATATAATCCGAACCGGACAGTATATCCTAAGTTCCATTCCCAGTTGTCAAGCAAGGACCAAACGAAATAACCACGAATGTCACATTTGTCTTGCCTGCATTTAATGTAGTTTCACTTCTTTTGCATAAATTAGCTTGTAGGGATAAAGCAGCAAAATTTAGTTGAGACTTGAAAATTTACACAATGATCTGCACCTGATAGCAGCAGATAAGTTTGATAGATAGTCTCTGTGATAATTTATCCTCTTGTGATCCTGCAAGGCCTTTTCTATTGTTATATGAGGCCTATTAGAATCATCCATACCTGATATCACAAAACAAAACGAAGCATGAGAATTATCAATTGTTTGTATGCAGTTGAGTTAGCTTTGGAGGGGGGAAAAAAACCTACCATTTTCGGTTATAATTACTGGTGGATTTCCATACTTATCTCTAATGTAGTTTGCTAACTTTCGGATGCCCCATGGGACTACGTGTAACCAACTAGATGCACCCTGAAGAGGGAAAGCTCTTTAAAATATAGGAATACGAACTTGATTTTCAAATTTTTGGCCTTAATGAGAGGCTAGGACATACTCTTTCTCCAATAGGAACTCCATGTTTTGATGCTAGAGCGATACATAACAGAAAACAATGCACATTAATACGAATCTTGGTGAATCTTTACTGTTAGTATAAAAGACAGTGCTTTTAGTATCTTACAAGTGGTGATTACAGCAGAATCAGACATCGCATCCCGTAATATCATTTTGCGGATCCGAGTTCTGTCATCACGGGCATAAAGCGTGGTGTAATGATTTATCCCGACAAAATCTAAGGACCCTTTGATTATTTGGGACACCTCAGGAGTGATCGCTGGAAGTCTTTCTGCGACTAACTTCTGCATTGAAAGAGGATAATTCCCAAGGAGAAGTGGATCAAGAAACCTGATTCACTTAATCCCAGTCACACAATTTTATTTGCTGAATTTTCCCCAACTATGATTTATCTTATAATGTACTTCTTGCTAGGAATAAGGAATTACCATCCGAGTCCAAAATCCATTGCTCTTCCTGCAGCATCTTTGTCCTCGTCAACATTGGATATTGGCTCATACCATTTAGCATCTAATGCGATCCCGACTTCACCTTGTTGACTTTCCTGGGACAAACAATAAGTGGGACTTTCACTTTAATATTCTGTTTGTTTAAGGTCAAGATACTTTTTGTTTATGCAAAATACCTTGAAATTGCAGTGGTAACTGTGATAAGCAGCAGCATGAGCCAATAGAATGTTATGAGCTACGATATAAGGCTCGACAGACGATTTTCCTCTTTTGCAGAACAAATGTCCAAGAATAGAGCACCTTCCTGGAGCTTGAATCCCATAATTATAACCTTGGATTGCAATTCCATGAGGCTCATTGAATGTAATCCAATTTTTTACTCTATCCCCAAAAGCTTTGAAACAGGTAAAAGCATATTCTTCAAAATCATTTCTGTAACAAACATAGAAATTCATTAAACTTCAACGTTGACCTCATATATATAGAGAATAAGACCACGATGCATACAATGCACTTACATAATATGATTGCTCAATAATCCTCCATATCTATCTTCAAGCATCTGCGGAAGATCCCAGTGATACAAAGTCGCATAGGGCTCAATTCCTGGCAGAAATAAACGTGATACATTCAGTAATACAAGATGCTTATTATGTAAAAATTTCATTCTTTATCAAACCTTTTTTAATTAAAGCATCTATAAGATTGTTGTAGTATTGTATTCCTTCCGAATTTGGTTGCCCCGTTCCGTCTGATAATAAGCATATACTAAAGTCGTAAGTGAATTGGTGTAAGACGGGAAATATTTACGAGGATTTTACAGGAAAATTGATTAAATTTATGTCATCGTACTTGGGAAAATTCTTGACCATGATATGGAGAATCTGTAAGCATCCATGCCCATGTCCTTCATCAAGTCTATGTCATCCTGTCATTTGAAGTTCATATATCCATTTCAATTAGGAAAAGGACAGTCTTGAATTGACTTCTTCTTTTTTTTTTTTTTGGGTTACATAATTGTGTGCCACCAAAGATATTCTCTTATTGTTGTATTTTATGTAGTGCAATGATGCAATTGATTATTACTTTATACCTATCTCTTGAGTGTAGATGTTCTTATCCTTTTCTCCACATATTCTGGCTATAATACTATAAAAAAAAGTAAGAAATTCCTTACAGCACATGTAACTTCTAGTCTATGCACAAAAGTTGGTAAGAAAAATCTACAAGCTCTCTCCATGTAGTTTGAATTCATTTTCTCATCACGCCTACATAAATTTATAACTAGGCTACCGAGAAACTACAACTTAAGACTTGTATTTGCTTCGATACGACTTTAAACATCCATATGTAAAAGTTAAACCATTTATTTATAGACCAATGCTCTATGTATATAATTTTTTTACTTAATCTTTTACCTACTACTCACAATAGGGATGTGGACCACATTTGAGAATTTTTATATTTACGCGGGGCATGCGTGCGTTGTGAGAGGGGGATAGCTTTCGGTACTCCCAATTCAATACAAATAGAATTATTCTTATTTAAATTTTAATCTAAACAGAGATAGAAGATGAAAAAAACAGAAATCAATTAAGTTTGTTAATTTAACAGTAAAATATAAAAGTAAAAAAATAAAGTGCCTAGAATACATCTGATGGAACTTTCAAGAATTGTTCACCTTAAACCGATGATATTGATCAACAGCTGTATTCGCATTGCTGAAATCCAATATTTTTCCTGATTCAGCAAAAACCAGGCATATTAAGTAAATTCTTAAACAGATATGGCATGTTTGGTAGGGTGATTTTTTAAGAGTTCTTCACGGCTTGTTTAATATTATGGATTCGACAGTATATAATAAGGAGAAGAAAAATAAGCTAAAATAGTATGCCAAACATGCCATACAGAGAACAAACCTGGGTGCCTTGTGAATTTATCCCATATGCTGTCTCCTTTATTTCCTTCATTTACAGCACCTTCAAACTGTTGCCCAGAAAATGCACACATATAAAAACCAGAAAGCAAAACCAAAAAAATTCAACACTAAATTACCTGGTAAGCCGAAGAAGCAGTTCCAAAAATGAACCCATTTGGAAAATCAACCCGGCTAATGGATTCTGATTTCCCGAACAAAAATATTACACAGAATAGAGCAAAAATGATCGTCATTGATAAGCGGTGCAATTTTCAAGAAATCCTGTTTCGAAAACAATGGGCAATCTGATTATCAATTTATCTTAATGGGTTTATAAAATGATAAAGAATGGCGTAAAACTAGAACTAGCTTATTTCTGAAGACGAAAAAATTGAAGTTGAAGCCAATAAATTCGGAGGAAAAAAAAAAAAAAAGAAAAGAAAAGAAAAAGAAAGCAAGGTTGAAGAGGTTGGCTGCTGGTTAAGCAAACTTTGGATTTTGCTTACACGTTACAGAGCAGATAGATACAGAAACTGCCGAGTGGACTCGTGGTGGCGAGTGGCACTGATTCTTTGATTCCCTTGCACGTAATGGTTTCTTGAGTTACATAAATGGATAAACAAACAATTGAAATAAAAAGAAAAAAATGATTAGTACACCAATAATACTTTGGAATCTTTAGGGGGCAAAAATGGTTGACACCATGGACATTCGACAATTTTAAATAAAATTAAAATTATTACCGTACTATTTAAGTTGAATTGAGCAAGTATGATCAACTAATTTAAAAAGATAATTCCTCTTGACTCAATTCGATTCACTTATTCTAAAGTTTCTGAACTCTGGTACAATCGAGAAAAGCTCAAACTTGTTATTCTTTGTTCAATTGTTTTGCCACATTGCATCGATAGCACGATGAACAACTAATATAGTGCATGTTTGGTAGTGATTTTTCTCTCCAAAAAATTAATTTCTTTTATTATTATTTCACTATTTCAATCGTCATTTTTGACTTTTTTCTTACATGTAGGACTCACTTTTCTCCTTCACGATCAAAAAATCAATTCTCAAAATCACTACCGAACAAGCCCATAGATAGTTTTTGATAATTTTTAGTTTGTGATAGTGGAATAACACGAGAATCAATGAATCATGCAAATTAAAATGGGGAAGATATGATGTGAAAGGTAGATAAATTTGTTGTTAGATGATAAAAAGAAAAAAAGACTGAAATTATTTTAAAAAATTGAAATATATATAAAAAAAAATGTCAATTATTTTATCTTATCATTTTAATGTACTAATGATTTTATATTGATAAACAACATTTTTAGTAGAATTTTCACTTATGTATATTTTCCATTTCTTCTTTTGTCTAAATACTAGGGCATTTTGTGTTTGTGAGGACACATTGAATTTGCACTTATGTTTTAATAGGAAAAGTTAAGCTTGAGGTTTCCGACTTTTCATGTAGAGCGTTTATGGACCACAACTTTCAAAAGTAAAGTTCTAGGTCTCTAAAAATTTAAATACTTGAGGATCCTCACACAATCGATAACATCTATATAGACATTAATCTCTATTGAATCGAAAGAAAGTCCTCCAAGTTCTAGCTTTAAGTCACAAGAAAGTTTCTTGCGATTTATCAATCATATTGATTATTTCGACTATCTGGAGACCTAAATTATATATTTATTTATGCTAGGAATTCTTAATCTTACGGATCCATAATTACGTCACGTGAAAGATTGAAGGAGTTAAATATTTTATATTTCAATATGCTTTTTATATTAAGTGACTGTATGACATTTTTCACTATTAAAAGACAACTAAGAAATGAAAAATTGTAAGTGGAGAGTGAAACCAAACTACTTTTTCTCGGTCGGTTTTGATTCTTGCCTCTCATCATAAGTAATTATTATTTTTTTTTAATTTCTTATTTTCTCAAAATGTGCCAAGCTTTTGGACCTTCTCGGCCCCTTTTCAAAATAATGGGCTTCATATCTTGGGCCCATTTGAGTTAACAAACAATACCTAGGGTTAATTCGTTTGTATTTGAAATGTATTCACTTTCATGAAACACTAAAATACGGAAATATTTAACATATTCTTTATTCTTCAAATGTGAATCACCCACCTCTTCTCGTCTTTGCCCTGCTCGTTCGATTCGATTGCATGCATTCCCTCATTTGAAATGTATTTCACTTTTCATGTAAGGAAATAGATAGAATATTCTTCACTTATTCTTCTTCTTCTTCTTCTTTTCACGCGTTACCTCATCCCCACCTTTGTCGTCCACTTCAATCGCATGCATTCCTTTATTTGAAAGAGTAATGCTATTTAGCAACAGTTTAAGTGGAATGCAAGTATTATTAATTGATAGATTACCTTGAAATAGGGCAATGAATTACATTTAAAATGTCTCATCATTTTTAGCTATCTAGAATAGTGTTACACTACCAGTAATATTATATAGTATTATTTTTTTCGAAATATATTTCACTTTCATGAAACTCAAAATAAGTTATCTGATTCTTCTTTATATTTTTCACTCCTCACCTCACTTTCACTCTTCTCCTCACACTCCCTTATTTGAAGCTTTCATTTTCATGAAACGTTAAAATAAGATAATACCTAGAATATTCTTCTCATATTCTTCTTCTTCATTTATTTTTTATTTTTTTCACTTCTTACCTCATCCCCCACTCTTCTCCCACTGCTCGTCCACTTCAGTCACATGCACCCCTCCACCCCCCCCGCCCCCCGGGAATTCGTGTTCATCTTATTCCAATTACAATAGTATCAACAATCTCACACACACAGACAGAGATATTATTTGACAGGAACTTTAATAGATTTTAATAAAAGTTATGAATCTCGTTAACTGTATGATTAAAACTAAAGTTTAATCAATTAATTGATAAATCATATCAAATTTTAATCCGGCAAACACTTAAATAAAATCTATATTAACAAATAGACACAAATGAATAATGTAAAATGAAACGACACACCGACTTATTTAAAAAAAAAAAAAAAG
Source organism: Olea europaea var. sylvestris (assembly GCF_002742605.1). NCBI lineage: Eukaryota > Viridiplantae > Streptophyta > Magnoliopsida > Lamiales > Oleaceae > Olea > Olea europaea. The sequence goes on along the minus strand of NC_036243.1, from coordinate 4,614,927 downwards.
ATAAAATTTAAAACAAGAAACTAGAAAAATAAAAAATTAATCGACCCCTTGTTTGAGCCCCATTTTAGAGAAAGAATTTATTTTGCAATAGTAAATTGATGGAGAATGTGTTATTAAAAATTAAGTCAAAATTTTAAATTTGCTTATAATATTATTTTATCGAAAAATATATGATTAAAAATGAGTTTGAAAAAATGGGCTCAAAGAAGGCCGAATAATGATATTCATTGTCATGATGTGGATCATCGCCCTATTCGAGAATACAACATCATTAAATTATATTATTGATATATTAAGCCCCGTTTTTTAAAAGAATAAATTAATTAATAGTGATTTTTTTAAAAATATATGATTAAAAGGTGGAAAAATTTTGGTTTACATGTAAAATTATTTTGTTAAAAAAATGTGATTGAAAATAAATTTTAAAATAAATTAGGCTTGTTTGAACCACTTTATTTTCAAAAAAACACATTTTTCAACAGTGATTTGACATCATTTCAATCAGATATTTTTCAATAAAATACTATCACACGCGAATCTAAAATTTTTCCTTATTTTTTAACCATACATTTTTCATTGATTTGACATGAATAATGCATTTTTTCCTATAATGTGACTCAAACATGAGCATATATAATGAGAATCAAACAAGAGTTTAATAATTTTTGAACACAATTATCATTCATTATAATGAAAAATAATATTAATTATTGAAAATATTATATAGCATTACTGGTGTTGGCATCAATTTAGATGTTCGTATGTGATAAACTCAATGAAAGATACAATTAAATGACTCGTTGTGTCCTCTAGATTGATATTTTAGCATCAACGATGTTCAAAGCCCATTTAATATGACTTTTGAAAAATCGAACAAGCGTTCGAGGCCTAAAAGTTGTTTTGTGGAGTCATTTGATTAATTTTATGAAAATATTTCTTCTAATTAGAAACGTTCTTAGAAAAATCTGATCCAATGTGATTATATCAAAATTCCTATCAAACAATCACTAAGTAACTCCTTTAAGAATTAATTTTTAAACAAAAATTGAAGTAATTTCTTTCAAAAGTTTTTCTGTAAAAAGTAAAAATAAAAGCATTATTGTTTTCTTTAAAGATTGAATTTCAACATTAAGAATCTCCATCGCTTCGTCCTTGAAACATTTAGAGCATTATTGTTTCTTTAATTAATTGACGAGGGAGAGGGGGCCTGCCCCATGTCCTTGAAATGAAATAGAGGAGTGTCAGTCTGTCAGAAGAAGACTGGTGAAGTGAGGCAGACAGTGAAAAACAAGTTGTGGGGAAATAATAATGGCAATTGGACCTCTTTTGTACGCCCGAATCGTACGGGTCCTAGAAATTCACCCTCTCAACACTCAAATTTCCATTCGTACTTCGTACTGTCTTTTGACATTTTCCATCAACCAAAGCTGGCATTCCATCAACAATTAAGTCATTTGTACTTATTTGTTGACATTTTAGATTATCTGACCTCACCACTCCTTTCACATGAGGTTGGGTCTCATGTGGGGGTCATGACGTGGGTCCGACCCCAATGTGAGAGGAGGATGTGGACTCGAGTAAATCAAAGTATGAACAAACAAGTACAAGTAGCATGATCATTCCATCAAACCCGATTCGATCGAAAATTCCGCTACCTATAAATTCTTCAAAAAAATTATTCTGAAAATTTTTTACAGACTCTAAATTATTAATTATCAAAATAATTAGTTCATGGATTTACTTATATGGAGAAGTTATTTTTACGTCCCATTTGATCCCCATTCTTTTAAAAAATACATTATTAATTAGTGAATTGATATTATTTTAACCACATATTTTTCAATAAAATAATATTACAAGCAAATTCAAAAGTTTTTCTTATTTTTTAACTACACATTTTCCATCAATATATTATTCAAAAATAAATTCTTATGGAAATAATGGAGCTCAAGTAAAGGCTTAGTTAAGATGAGCCAAAGACTTTAATACACTGTATTTTTGATTGATAAATGTGAAAATATTCGTACACAGAGGCTGATCCAAGGAGGGTCCCATAGAGTCATTTGACCCTCCATTTTTCTTTTGGGCTCACTATGGAATATCAAATGAAATTGAAATATTACACTTTTAAAATCATTTTGAAGCATTCATCGCTTAGTATTTCACGTCGTTAAAGGTGTACGAAATGGTCAATCGTAACAAATGTTATGACGTGTCAAAGTATACCGTTTCAAACTAATATTTCGATAATTTCGATAACAAACTAACTTTAAAAAATTTTCGACGATTATACGCTGGCCATATCCATAAATCTTCTATATTCTCTCGAAACTCATTCCGAAAACTATATCATAAACATATTGAATGATCAAAATGAATATCGAAATAGTTAAACGTATATCAAACGTGTATACCAAAAAGAGACGTATAATTCGTCTTTTTTGAAAAAAATCAATTATTTTATTAATGTTTATTATTTTTGCATGACAGATTTCTCAATATAATTTACATCATTTTATTAGGAAATTTTAAATGTGGTATGACGTCAAAATTTATTTTTTTGGACGTAAAAATTCTTAATAAAATTTTTATTACTTCATAGGGGTTATAAATTGTTATACTACTTTTTCTTCTTGATTATTTTTATATTTAAAAAAATTTATTTATAAAAAAAATTCATTCAGTTTTAGGATTTTTTTTTTTTTTTATTGTTACCTTTTCTTCTCGATCAATAATTTTTTTTTTCAAATGACATTAAAAATTTTATTAGGAAATTTATTAGATTAATTAAAAAAAATTAATTAATTGAGAGGAAAAAGTAACAATAATAAAAAAAATCCTAAAAATTATTGAATTTTTTTTATATATAAAATTTTTTTAGATTTAAAAATAATTAAGATGAAATACAGTTTATAACACATATAAAGTAATAAAAAAATTTCGTCACTTTTTTCAAAAATTTGATTGTAACCCCCTAATGTAAAATGTCTGCATTGACTATTGTTCGCATGTAACAATATAAGTCCTATAAGAAATTGTAAGTATGCAAAATTACAAAATTAAAATGTACCTATCATGTAACGACAATTTTACCATGTTATAGATGGAAAAAAAATAATTTTTAAATACTGACCCTTCGGTCTGACCAGTGATCTAGAGATTGTTCATTTTTATACTCTGTCAAATTATGGCCAAAAAAAAAAAGTGCAAATCATTTTTGCATCATCAAAACGCTTATCAATATATTAACTTAAACTTATAAAATTTATTCTATTTTGATAAGCTACTTTGTTACACGAGTGTGAATTGATGGGAAATGAAAATGTGGGAGAAATTGGTGAATGATTGAATTAAAGATCGTGTTTGGTTGAATTAAAAATGGGTTCAATTAATCAAGAGAAATTTAAAAGTGGAATAATTGAGGATGTTTTAGGTTGACTTATAAGGGAAATTATATATACATGTATATGTTTTGTCGTAAAAAGTTTAACAAGTTATTGATTCATTCCACATCAAGTGACATAAGTTTGGCCTCGATTCATTTTTATTTATTTTTCAATTGAAGGGTCGTTTTAACAAAGTTTTTGATAATATATATGTATATTTTTCTTACAGCTTTTAATAAAAGTTAATGAAATATTTAATTGAAAAATTGATAAAAATTTATCAACCTATTGCATACTTGATAAAGTTGTAATTGCTTATATTCTAGTTAAATTTTATTTCTATTTACACATTATGTAAACACATATAACTTTTACTTACTTTTATTAATTTATTATTTACACATTCTGTAAGATTCACAAATTATAATCTTATAAAAATATACAAATCATATTGTTAAGACAATTTGTACATACCGAAATATAAATCAACACATAATATCTTGTGTTATTCAGTTTAGATAGAATTTTAAGTTTTAATATGATATAAGGATTCATTAAGTTTCAATGAATGATCCAGTCTGTCTAAAATTCAAATGAACATGCGAATTTTAAGATTGATCTTATCTTCTGATGACACATGAAAGGATAAATCTCACATCAATTCATATTTTGGTATATAATCAACTTTTATTATACAAATATAAGAACGAAAACAACAACTAAAATACTTGAATCTTTCATTTTAAAAGATCTTGAAAAATACCTTGAACGTTGTCCAATTGATAAATCACTTGGCAATTAACTTTTTAAACTAAATAATTCAATTTTCTTTTTCTAGAGGAGTTTATATAATTTCAAATAGGATGTGTAAAATTTTCTCAAAGACTCTAATACACTTTACATTTGGTTAATAAATGTTAAAATATTCGTACGTGATAAAATTGAGAATAATATAAGTTTTATAAGAAATCGTAACTATGCAAAATTACAAAATTAAAATGTACCTATTATGTAACAACAAGTTTACCATGTTATAGATATAAAAAAGAATTTTTAAATAATGATCCTTCGATCTAATCAGTGATCTAGTGATTGTTCATTTTTATACTCCATTATCAAAATGCTTGTCAATATATTAACTTCAACTTATAAAAATTATTCTATTTTGATAAGCAACTTTGTTACTCGAGTGTGAATTGGTAGGAAATGAAAATGTGGGAGAAATTGGTGAATGATTGACTTTGAGTTAAAATTTGTTGAACATTGATCATCTAGCATATTTAAGTATTTAAAGATCGTGTTTGGGTGAATTAAAAAATGAGTTCAATTAATCAAGAGAAATTTAAAAGTGGAATAATTGAGGATGCTTAAGGTTGACTTATGTGTTATAGAGGAATTATATATGCAAATATATGTTTTTTGTAATAAGTTAACAAGTTCATTGATTCATTCCACATCAAGTGACATAAGTTTGGGCTTCGATTCATTTTTTTTTAAATTGAGGGGTTGTTTTAACAAAGTTTTTGATTATATATATATATATATATTACAGCTTTTAATAAAAGCTGATGAAATATGTAAATGAAAAATTGATACAAATTTATGGACCTACTGCATACTTGATAAAGTTGTAATTGCTTATATTCTAGTTAAATTTTATTTCTATTTACACATTATGTAAACACATATAACTTTTACTTATTTACTGTCTAGACATTCTGTAAGATCCACAAATTATAATCTTATAAAAAAAACAAAAAACATAACAATATGTACATACCGAAATATAAATCAACACATATAAGATCGCGTGTTATTTTTAACAATGTTAATCTTTTTAGATAGAAACTTAATTTTTAATATGATGTCAGAATTCATTAAGTTTCAACAAACAATACAATCTGACTAAAATTCAAATGAATATGTGAATTTTAAGATTGATCTCATCTTGCGATGACATACGAAATGATAAATCTCACGTCGATTCATATTTTGGTATATAATCAACATTTATTATACACGTATAAGAACGAAAACAACAATTGAAATGCTTGAACCTTTAAGTTTAAAAGATCTTGAAAAATACCTTGAACATCGTCCAATTGATAAATCACTTGGCAATTAACTTTTTAAAATAACTAATTCAATTTTCATTTTCTATAATTTCAAATAGGATGTGTAAAATTTTGTTAGTGTTTTTGCTTTAGACTAGGTAGATGTATTTATGTCTTTGAAGATAATTTTAGGTGAATCAAGGTTGACTAATAAGTTTGGCCTCTTCCAAATATACATATGGGGAATGTATGCTACTTCTATCTTTCGTCAAAATCCAAAAGCTCGTATTGGTGATATGAAAATCAACATTTTAAGATAAAACTTTGAAAAAACTAAAACCTTAAATTTATCAAATTAATTTCAGTAGACATGAAATTCAAGACAACAAAAGAATTTGCAGAAATCGAAATTCTCAAATTTTGTGTCTTGGAACCCATTGCAGGGTCTAGACCCACACATTGATTATCAAGAACGAGAGTTTTCAATCGATTTTAAAACTTGAACTCACATTTCACCATCAAAGTAGATTTTTCAAATTAATATTGTAGTCATTGACATCTCGTAAGAATTAAATAATAAAGTCAATAAAATCATTGTGCCCCTGTTTGATAATTATTTTTTTCTCAAATTCTTTCAATCGCACATTCTTACAATAAAATATTCTGCACATAAATTCAACTTTTTCTTACTTTTTAAGTGTACAAACACATTTTCCAAAAAAATAAAAAATAAAAAAAATCCCAATTCTAAAACTCATTTACTCTAAATAGGGAAAAAAAAATCTTTTTAATGGTTTTCAAACAAGGACTTTACGATATTCGTCGTTCAATTACCACATAATTTAAACATAATTAATAAAACTTCCAACTACATACATTATATTAAAAAGTTGGGGGGCCCTGCCAACCCTTCATAAAATTTTAGGACTTAAATGTATTCGATGTATATTAAGTTCTTGTTTGAGCCACATTATTTGAAAAAATATATATTCTTTAACAGTGATTTGACTTCATTTTAACCACACATTCTTTAATAAAAATATATTACACGCAAATCAAAAATATTTCCTTATTTTTTAACAACATATTTCCGATCAATATACTATTCAAAAATACATTTTTATTCCAATAATGTTGCTCAAACAAGGGCTAAAATTACTTGACAAAACAAATTTACAAAGAATATTCTACCACTAACCCGATGATCTGTCGACAACTAATTTGATAAGTAGTGTCTTGTTCGGATCGAATTTGATGACTTTTCTTGCACTACTCAAAGCATCATGCCTAACCTAATTACAAATAAATGTAATGAATTTGCTTAATGAAAATAGTTTTAACCTTTATATATGGTCATTGATTTATTCTTTATCTGGTGTGGGATTTATCCTTAACGTATACTGAAAGATGCTGGCTCATTAAGAACATCGGTCTTGAATATGTGTGCTCATTTTCAATCATTTATATGTTGTTATTATTTGAATCTTTATTTGATGTGAGATACATTCGTTAATATTGAGTGTATAGCATTTCTCGCTTTGTAAGTGAAGAAATTACTACCGATCAAGGTAATAATTACGATCAAGTGCTTTCGACTAGTAGAGGAACAATTTATTTTATTCTAACTTACTTATTTATTAATAATTAAAGATTTTATACTCGGCTAAATTATGAACAAAGTGCTAGTCATTTTTACATCATCAAACCGCTTGTCAATATAGCCCCCGTTTGACCCCCATTACCTGAAAATGAAAATGAGAATGAGGGGAATAGTAATTTTTAGAAAAAATGAGTGGTTGAAAAAGAAAGAAAAGTTTTCGATTTACGTGTAATATTATTTTATAAAAAATTGTGTTGTTGAAAATAGGAGAGAGAAAAATGGAATGTAATGTAATTGAATTTAATGGGTATCAAATGGAGGCAATTATCTTAAATTTATAAAAAAATCAGTCTATATTGGAAAACTATTTTGTTACTAAAGAGTGTTAATTGGTGGGAAATGAAATGATGTGGGAGAAATGTGAATGGTTGACTTGAGTTAAAAATTGTTGAACGTAGTATATTTAAGTATTTAAAGATCGTGTTTGGGTGAATTAAGAAACGTGTTTAAGTAATAATGAGAAATTTAAAAGTCTAATAATTGAGGATGCTTTAGATTGACTTTTATGTTATAAGAAAGGGGAATTATATGCAAATATATATTTTGTGGTAAAAGGTTGACAAGTTCATTGATTCATTCCACATCAAGTGACATAGTCTGGGCTTGGATTCTCTCTCTTTAATTGAGGGGTTGTTTTGAGAAAGTTTCAACATATTTGGATAAAAATTGATGAAATATACAAATCAAAATTAAAAAAAAAAATAAAATTGCGAAATCCATGAAATATGAAATATGTGATTAAAATTTATTAATTTCACCCTCCACTTCTTTTTGTACCAACATTTTAAAATTTTCCAAAGAAGCACAGCCCCTGTTTGGTAGCAATATTTCATCCAAAAAATTAATTTTTTTACCGTTATTTCACTATTTCAGTCGTCATTTTTGACTTCTTCACTTATAGGTGAGACCCACTTTTTTCTTTAATAATTAAAAATTAATTCTTATAATCGCTATCGAACACGCCTTAAATAAATCATGATTAGAGAGAAGCGTTACTTGGCAAACCACTACACATTGATTAAAAAAGAAACTATAGTATAAAAGGAACAAAGACAATAACCGTATCTTAGTTTTGTACAAGGTCATGCCCCATATTTAATTGAATATAAATTCTATTAAAATTTAGGAGCCTTGCCGACCCTTCAAGAAATTTTATATGACTTAAATGTATTCGGTAGGGCTGGGTAATAAAATTTTCAAACTGTGAAATTGAATTAAAATTGTTTTTTTTTTTTTAAATCATTGATTAGGGTCCGCGTGGATCCGTCAACGTTTTAACTTCAAAAGGAACCAAATTGTTTTGAAATAGTTTGGTTTAGATTTCAATTTTTACAAATCCTCTCAAACCGTCAAGTCGTTTTTAAAAAAAATGAAAATAAATTAATTTAAATTGTGTCCAACCCAATTAAAACTAAACACATCCAAGTGAAAAAATACATCCATATTAAATAAAAATAAATTAAATTCAATACCTAAATAGACAATTATAAATTCCAATTTATTAATTAAATTGTTAGGTCCAATTTTGTAATTAGCAAAATTATCAATTTCCAAATTTATAATTCGCAATTTCCTTAGTCAAAATGATGTCCTATTTGAATTGTATTAGGAGTTTATCGAATTGTAATTAAAGTCAAAATATAATTTATTGTGTCAAATTTATAGTAAAAATGGTTTGGAGTTGATAAAGTCCTTGACGGAGTCAAAGATATCGAAGATCACATATGATCAATGTGATGCAATTAGAAGTCAAAGGAGTGTCAAAGTGTTGCACAAATTTTGCTTCAAATTTTTAGCTGCAAGTTGCGACACATTTTTCACATAAAAAATTTCAATTTGAAAAATGGTACAAAATAATTGTAACTCTTTGATTAACTTTCCAATGCACTTTAAATTATCTTTATCAGACATCGAGAGTGAAAGTTATGACAAAAATCCTGACCACTACTCAAGAACTACTCACATGCACTAACCTAGGCGCTCGAGTGGCATATTAATCCAAGGAACCGTAACATTCAATTTTCAAGCTGATTTTGAGTTCATTTTCATCCCATACACTACCCATTATAAATATACAGCCTATGATCCGTCTCAAAATGTGTTGAATCATTATTTTGCCTTAAATACCTTATTATTGAATATCATAAACACATTCCTTTGGTTCTTAAATTCAACGCAATATTCATATATTCATCCCGAACATTGTTCCAATATTGGTTGAGCTTCAAATTAAGTCAAGAGAACATACTTTGAAACCCAAATTTATATTTCGATATCTCTTGCCTCAATCAACAGATTAAAACACAAAAAGATCTTTGATCAAACATTAAAACAAAAACCCTACATTTTCCAATAAGCTTTCAGAGTTTTGAAATTTGGGAAGAAAAGCTTGAAGTTCCAACGCTACGAAACAATGTTCAAGTTAAGATTGAGATTCGTTCTTGGTGATCCATTTGAGAGAAAGTGACTAGAGTTTTAGGAAGTGTGGATGTGCACAGCCAAATGAATTCCTTAGTGATTTACAAGTTAGGTGATCAGAGTCGGCTAAGATTTAGTAATGCCTAAACTAATTGTAAGTTAACTTGTCTAATGGATCGTTTACTGGTAAGTTTGCCCGGAAGTCTTTATCCTAAGTTGGGATTTTCCTCCGTGATCAATTTTGGTCTTATCTATTACTTTTGATTTGATTGTTTTATTTGTTGACACTCAGAATTATTTTAATTGGATTAATTAACCTTATTTATCTCGCCATCAATAAATAGTGACTTGTTGCTTTTTATTGTTAATTTCGCATATTTGGGTCTAAACATAAATATTAATTCAATATAAATTATACTCAAATACCCATAAGTTATCACACTGTGAATGCAAAACCCTCAAATTACATGAAAAATATTAAACTATCGTTGTTAAACCATATTCATCAATAGCCCATTACGATTAAGTAGACAATTAAATCTATATTTTAATTCAAACTCACGCGTTTCTTTTTTCTACAAATATTTTTCTCGAGTTTAGACCAAAATTTCAAGTCTGAATATTCATTTTTTATTATATATTGGTAATTGCTGTTATATATTATTGGTAACTGTGTTATTTTAATCTAATTTATGTCGGATCTCTTAAATTTTAAGCTGACAACTTCATTTTTTTTCCATTTCAATTTTTTTATCAAGTCACTCAATTAATTATTTACATTTCAACTTAGTTCTTAGATTTTACTATTAATTGCTAAATTGATTTAGTTGAGTACTTAAATGGTCATTTTAAGATTTGATTAATGAGCATTTTGAAATTTTACTTTGGTAAATATACTATGCATATAAATACAAGATTTTCCTACAAATTACTAAAGATGTGTTAGTTATTTAGATATCCACAATTGTTTCTGAATTTGCATTCCTTATTAGTGGTTGAATTCTTGATTCTTTTAGGAGTTCGTTGAGTGAAAATATGATTGAAATTGTGATTTGCCCTAAAATTGATTCCACATTAACAATAAATCTATAGTAATTCGTTAGTTTTTGGATGAGGTAGGAGCATTTGATTATCTATAAAAAGTCATAGAATGTATTATCATATTTGATATTATCATATTTGATCTTTCTATTCATTTTTTTATTAATTGTTTTGTATCATTTAACTATAATCAATGAATTCATATATAACATTATTATCTTTATAGAGGGAATATATTATGTGTTATAGTTGTAGATGTTGTGCCAATTATTATCGATTCAGTGATTAAAATGTTTCTAGCATGCTGTTGCATTATAACGATTTGAATTATAGAAATTTGGTTTGTAATATTTTTCATGGTATTATTTATATTTTAATGTGAAATTTTATATTAATATTTGTAATTTAACTTATTTTAAACCAAATCAAACAGAAAAATAGTTTGATTTGCTTTGATTTAGAAATTGAAAATGGTTTGATTTGATTTGAAAAATTTCTAACTGCTTTAAATGACTTAATTCGAAAATTTGTCACAAACCACCCAAACCAAACCGTGTTGACCCCTAGTATATATTACAATTACGTGACAAAAGAAATTTACAATGTCAGATGCCTATTGCTACACGTCAATCGTCATTGCCACTTTTAGTAAATATGCACAATAGACCAAGGACGAAGCCTCGTACAATGATAAACACACTACTTGGATACCCTCTGGGTCGAGATGGTCTCATCGAGCTCCTTGCCTTTTTTTTATTTTTATTTTTAAATTTCCACGAGTTTGTTCGACATCATTTTACCCACATTACACAACATTTCTTTTCGCATGGGTTTGGTCTTCCCTAAATTGTTTGTTCTTTTACTCGATTCGGAGATCACATACTAATGCACTCTTTTAGCTAAGTGTTGAGTCGGGAAATTTCGACATTTCTCTCTCGTGATTTTATGCTATTTAAAATATGCAAGCAAGCTGAGTAAAAGACAACATTTTAGGTGGCCCTTAGCAACCTTTTCTCAGCTTCGAGATGGAATCGTATCAAAAGCAAGTTGTATTGTACTATTTTTAATGCATTCAATGTGTGGGTGAAAAGAGTGTTCTCTTTAATGTGCCTCTATTCCAGGTTCATTTTTATTTCATCAAAATAAAATTTAAAATAGTGAATTTTTTAATATTGTGTGGTTAAAAAGTAAAAAAATAAATAAATTTAAATTTACATGCAAAATATTTTATTGTGAGAATATTAATTGCAAATAAAGTTGAGAAAAAATGAATTTTAAAAGGGAAAATTTCATAAGTAAGATTTTAAGTATCATACATTTCAAAATTAAGAAAACAAATTTCAAACTTAAAAAATCAAATTTTTATTAAATTTTATTTATGATTTAATTAATTAATTAATTGATTAAATATAATTAGGTCACAGATCAATACAATTTGGTCACAATTAATGATTTAGTTATTTAATTATTATTTTTTTGGTCACAGATCAAAACATTTATGTCACAAATTATTTTACGATCACAATTCGAAAATTTTATAGGTCACAGTTTGTTCATCGGTCACAAATCAAGAAAATTATAAATCACGATTTATTTATTGGTCACAAATCGTAGATTTTTTTTTAAAGTCACGACTTATTATGCGGTCACAAATTATTGAATTATCAGTCACAAATTAACAATTTCTTATGTCACACGTTATTTCTTGGTCACAATTTATATTTTTAATTGGTCATATATTGTTTATTGATTACAGATTATTCAATTTAATGGTTACAGTCAACCAAATAATTTGTGACTATCACCAACACTTGTGACCACCATCTCACAACCATCGTCGTCGTCAAAACCACCACCACCATCACTAACTCCCCATAGTTGGACAGTTAGTCATGAATCTCCAAATAATGAGTAACAAACATTTTCTTACTACATTGTCACCACAATTGCAACCCACAAGCACCAAACCACTATCGCTGCCACCGTTACCACCATCGCCATCGCATCCGCCACACCACTACTACATAAATACTACCCTGACGTTGCACCTTCGCCTCCAACACCATCTTCTCTAAACAGATCAAATAAAAAAAAATTGAAAACTTCAGCACCATTGAGGACGGTACCAACACCGGTCCACCACCCACCACTGCTTGAAACCATCACCTTCCGCCACAATCATAAACTACTACAAAAACCACCTCTTGTGACCACCGCTAGCACCACTGCCCCACTAAACCATCACCCCCACCATAACCACAATCAACACAACCTAAACACATAACACAAATGCGCGGCCAGCACCACCATTACAGTGCACCACTGGTGGAATGAAGTCGTCAGAGAAGTGGTAGCGTCGTGCAAACTGAGCGTCGCGACTCAGATCTTGCTGGATCAGTATTCAGAGTTGGTCGTCGGAGTAGCGACAGCGTCGCGCGAACTAAGCGTCGTGACTCAGATCTTGCTAGATCAGTCCTCAGAGTCGGGTTGTTTTCGACGATGGTGTCTTGGGGGATGGAGAGAGATAATGAAGAACGGGCGATGGTGGCGTCTTCACGATGACCGGCGACGGCGGCGTCTTGAGGGTAGAGAGAGAATGAAAGAAATGTTGATAAAAGTATTTAGGGTTTGTTATGTTATATAAAGGAGTATATTAGTAAAATATTTATTTTATAAAAATATTGATTAAAATAAATTTTCTGATTATTGAAATACGAAAATTTGAGTCTGATTTTAGAAGGTTGAATAATTAAAGTATGGTTTTGTGTAATTTCCACATTTTAGAAACCATGGGCTTAGTTATATTAGTAACGAATTTTTTTTTTTTTAATCTTTTTTACTTTACTTTCAAGTACAATCTAATATGATACATATTGTTTTATTTTATGTTAGAATTATATTATGACATGGAAAATTAAAAGAACCAACATCTCTCTCTCTTCATTCAGATATTTGATGATAAGGATATGTTTGATGTATATTTTTTTATAATAGATTTCGTAAAAAAATGATTTTTGAAGAATGTGTGATTAAAAGGTAATAAAAAGTAATGGCAATTGTAAAATTATTTTCTTGGGATGGAAATGATATTGCATTTTAATTAATATATACCAAACAAAGACTTCGCCCCTCCTTGGTTTGATCAAAATTCAAAGTTTTACTAGATTCTAATAAAATTTAATAAAATGCGTGTTTGAAGGTTGTGGATCTCATGAAATGTATAGTTGAAAATTAGTTTGAAAATGGATGCTAAACACGGGTTTAATATTATTAGAATTATGACATGATACCTAGGAGGAGTATTTAAGCATTTTTCACAAGTATTAACCTTGAATTATTGATTTATAATTTTACCTTGAGAAAAACACCTTTTCATAACATTAACTACTTATTTTATTTAATAAACGATTTTTTTCTTGTGTTTCTGAATTTTTACGACATGCATTGTGTTCAAAATCTTCAGCCTTTTACTCGAACTCCATAAGAAAATGGGTTTTAAGCAAATTATAATTAGAAATCTTAAGTTTCTTTTTTATTTGAAAGAAATTAATTACGTTTTAAACAAAATATACTTCTATGCTTTTCATAATTGAATCTACACACATGCACACTTACTTTGGTCAACTTATGGTCTATTTATATTTCCTTTCAAAAAATTAGTTTGCCACAATTTTTTTTTTTTTGGGGTTATTTTCCCAAATTACTACATTATTTTAAAACTAGATATCCGATATCAATTCCTATAAGTAAGTTAAATTCTTTGTTTCCTTAAGAAATAATATGATCTAATTTTAAAATGGAGAATAGTTTGAAGAAATTCATATTTCATCATAGGTTGGATTCCTCATCTCTTAGACATGGTTTGTTTTATAGGGAAAAAAAAAAAAATCATAGAACTATCGATAGAAAAAAAAAAGAGAAAAAAAAAGGAAAAAAGAGGATAAATTTTGTGGGATTTTAGGCTTGATCGTATTCTATTATAAGATGAATAAAAGCTGATTGCAAAATAGAAATATCCTCTTCTTTCAAGAATGTGTAGACATTTTGTTTTATACGAATCTCTTACTATTTATGCACATTTTTCTTTAGTCACACCACATTATATCATTTATATAAATAGAAATATTTATGTGTTCTTGTTAACGATGATTATACTTTTCGATGCTGGGGTTGACTAATTCTTAAATAGAAAAAAAGCATTTTTGAATTTTTTTTTACAAAGTTTGCATGAACAAACTTACAATTTACCCAAAAAAAAAATAAAAAAAATCGAAAATTTGCAAATTTACCTGGTTATTAATACAATAATTTGACCCAAATTGTAATTATTATTTGTTAAGTACATGTAAAAATAGAAGGATCCAGGATGGATAGGTCGTCGGTCCGCTGGCGGCTGATACATGAGCCCCTGAACTTTCATTGAATTTACTGTTTGTGCCAAATAAGCTGTTCTGATAAAAATGAAAAATAAAAAATAAAGAAAAAATTGTGAAACAAAGAAAAAGTTTGTTGAAAGAAAGGACAGGAAGGAAAAGGTAAAAGATAGTTGCAGAAATTAGAGAGAGAAAGAGAGACAGAGAGGAGTATAGAGAAGAGACTTTTTGGGTCTACAATTTCATTGCCGAATTTCACTGTTTTTGCACAGATCTGTTGTTAGTGTAAGTTGTACGCGTTTTCTGATTTATTTTTAATCTATTATGGGTTATTCTTGAAAACTCGCCAGAATTACTACTAAGCTGTCCAAATCGGTCAATTCTGTTGAAGAAGTTCATTTCTACGAATATTTGTGAGATAAAAGGCATCGAAGTTGGGTTTTTGAAGATGAAATTATGTAATCCATAAGGTACCTTTTTTTTTTTTTTTAATAAATTAGTTTGTGTGGATGTTTGAATTGATCTTTGTTATTCCACTTGTTGAATTCTGCACTGATTATGCTCATAAACTGAACTTTATGCTTAATTCCGGCAAAAATTAGTCAAAAGGGTTGAGAAAAAATAATTGAAGGACCTCGTGTTATTGATTTTCTATTGATAAATTACCTTTGAAGAGAACTAATTTATTAAGGATTTCTTTACAAATCTGGAACTTTTGCGCTGACAATTTTTATATGCTTCTGAGTTTTGGCTATTATACTAGGTTAGTTTCTAAGTTTTTCTCATTTTCCCATGGTGCAGATTCGTGTTTTTATTTTTTCCTTTGTTGGGGTTATTTAAGTTTGTGTTTTGGAGAGATGGAAGAGGTAGGTGCACAAGTAGCTTCACCAATACTCATCCAGCAATCACTCGCTGGAAGGTTTTGCGACGCGCGCCCAATGGCCAAGAAACGCAATCTGCCTTTTCAGTCGGCAAGTTTTCCGCATCAGATTCCTTTGGATAACTGGAATCCTACGTCTTGGGATTGGGATAGTGCCAGGTTTGTTGCTAGACCTTCGCAATCTGATGTAGTCCGGGGCGGAAGTGCTACTCCGGCTCCATTGAAGGTGTCAACTCATAAAGGTGTACAAAATAACACAGCTGATCCTAAGAATGCTGTCCCCGTTGAAGATGGAAATGATAATGAAAATCTTAGATTGAAGCTTGGAGCTGACGGAGATGGAGATGGAAGAAATGGTGTCTTGACTTTGGTAGAGGAGCCACAACTGGTGTCGAGGCCTAATAAAAGAGTCAGATCTGGATCGCCTTCTGGTGCTAGCTATCCTATGTGTCAAGTGGATAATTGTAAGGAAGATCTATCTATGGCCAAGGACTATCACCGCCGGCATAAGGTGTGTGAGGTTCATAGCAAAGCCAGCAAAGCCTTGGTTGGGAAACAGATGCAAAGATTCTGCCAGCAGTGCAGCAGGTTGGTGTTTTTGACTATCAGCTCTGCTAAGTTAATACCTAATTTCATCCTGTGTGATTGTTGTGTTTGATTCCCATACTATAAGTTGGCCTAATTTATTTTGGGAGAAGGATTATTTTTATGCTGCTATTAGTATGTCAAATTTGTTTAGCATTTGATTGCTTTCACAGGTGCATGATACGACAATGTTTTATCAACATTTCTTTTTCTTTGTCAGGTTCCACCCCCTTTCGGAATTTGATGAGGGAAAGAGAAGCTGTAGGCGTAGACTCGCTGGGCACAACAGGAGGAGGAGAAAAACTCAACCAGATGATGCTACTTCACGGTTGTTAGTTCCTGAAAACCATGACCAGAGTGGAAACTCTGATCTGGATATTGTCAATTTGTTGGCAGTTCTAGCTCGTGCACAAGGTATAACTAGCTAAGCATATTGATTCGGTGCATTGGTGCTCTGGCTGTGGCACCCATTTGTTTCTTGGAGGGTGGGGGTCATTTCTAGGTCTTGCTCTATAAATTTTTTCCATTGGGAAAAAATGAACTTTTTGTGGATTTGTGATATATGAGTAGCAGCACATGTGCATGAGAACTCGTGCCATCAAATGCACATAAGCATTTATATACCTTCATTCTCTCGCATCTTGGACACATCTGAGATTTTGCTAAATATGTTTACTTATGATTCTAGGGAATACCGAGGACAGGAGCAGCAAAATCTCATATGTACCTGATAAAGATCAGCTCATACAATTACTTAGTAAAATAAACTCTCTGCCCTTGCCTTCAAACTTAGCAGCCCAATTGCCTGTTATGGGAGGTTTGGACGGAAGGATTCCGAACCTTATATCCTCTGGAAATATGAATCGATTGAATGGGAATGTTTCTTTGCCATCAACGAAGGACTTGTTGGCTGTTCTTTCAGAAAATCCAGCAGCAGCACCCTCTTCTGATGTAATTGAAATTCAATCTCAACCAAGCAGCGATGGAAGCGACTCTGAGAAAAGTAAGTCAGCGTTTGTTGAACAAGCTACATCTCTCCATTTGCAAAAAAGACCTACTTTGGCGTTTCCCTCAGTTGGAGGAGAGAGAAGTAGTACAAGTTACCATTCTCCTGTGGCTGATTCAGATTGCTATGTTCAAGAGACATGTCCAAATTTGAAGTTACAACTCTATAATTCTTCACCTGAAGATGATAGCTTAAGAAAATTACCATCTGGTAGAAACTATTTCTCATCTGACAGTAGCAATCCTTCACAAGAGAGGTCTCCTTCATCTTCACCACCCGTTGTACATGACCTGTTCCCAATGCATACTTCAAGAGAACCTATGAAGCCTGATAGCGTGTCTAATAGTGAAGTCAATACCATGTATGCAAAAGCAACTACAGTCAACCAGTGCAATACTTCTCTTCAACTTTTTGGAGCCTCGAAAAGAGCTGCCGAAAACGGCTCAATTCAGAGTTTTCCTCACCAAGCAGGGTATACATCTTCTTCTGGGTCTGATCATTCACCATCAAGTTTGAATTCTGGTGCTCAGGTACTTGATAACCACTCCCTTGTTTTTTATTTTTATTTTATATATATATATTTTTTTTATCATAAACCATATCTTAGTTGTGTTTACCTTGGATACACTTCACTGGATATATTTTGACGTGTAGGATCGTAATGGCCGAATTGTTTTTAAACTATTTGACAAGGATCCCAGTCATTTGCCTGGGTCGTTGAGAGCGCAGGTGAGATATTGATGCTTGACTTTTAGATTGTTCTCCTTAATTTTACTGGATACCTCATGGTTTACTTTGCCTCATGTTTCAGATATACAATTGGCTTTCTAACAGTCCTTCAGAAATGGAAAGCTATATTAGGCCTGGTTGCATTGTTCTATCTGTGTATTTATCAATGTCCTCCTACGCCTGGGATCGAGTGAGTGCTGTTCTATAAAATATTTTAGCTTTACCTACATAGCTTTCCAATGACCATCTTTTGGACCTGTGTGTTTTTGCAGCTTGAAGGAAAGCTCCTTGATTATGTGAAGTCTTTGGTCAATGATATTAACACCGACTTCTGGAGAAATGGAAGATTTTTGGTTCACACAGATGAACAAATGGCTTCCTATAAAGATGGTATTCTTCTTCATCTTTTTTACTAATTTCTCGTGTGTCTCTCGACGTGCTCGCACTTGCAAACATGCACGCGCACCCCCCTAGACATTAAAATCTTAATGAGATTTCTTGTCTTAACTTCTCTTCCTTGCGGCAAATCAATCTCAGGAAAGATTCATCTTTGCAAGTCCTGGAGAGCCTGGAATACCCCAGAATTGATCTTAGTCTCACCTGTGGCAGTTGTTGGTGGGCAAGAGGCCTCTCTTCTTTTGAAGGGGAAAAATTTGACTATTCCTGGCACTAAGTATGTGTCTGATATTTTGTTCACTTGAAATTGAACCCTTTCATATATTGGGATGTTCTTTCCTCAAGAATTTTTCTTTAATTATTATCCAGGATATATTGTACGCATACAACTGGGTACAATATGAAAGAATTTCCGGCAGTGGCATGTCAAAAAACTGTATATGACGAGATAATCTTGGATAGCTTTAAAATTCATGGAGCATCATCTAGTGTGCTCGGCCGCTGTTTCATTGAGGTAGCATTTTCTTAGAGAGTAATCTCTTCTGTAATCTAGTACTAAATTTCAAATTGTTAACATGTATATGTGGGAACAGGTTGAAAATGGTTCGAGAGGTACGAGTTTTCCGATAATCATAGCAGATAATACCATCTGTCAAGAATTGAGACTTCTTGAGTCTGTAATCAATGAAGGTGCTGAATTGCATGATGTTATTTCATCTGATTACATTCAGAATCCAGATAGGCCCAGGACTAGGGAAGAAGTTCTCCATTTTTTGGATGAACTTGGCTGGCTTTTCCAGAGAAAATACAACTCTTCCTTGTTTGAGAGCCCAGATTATAGGCTTAGTCGGTTCACATTTCTTCTTACATTTTCTGTTGAACACGACTTTTGTGCTTTGACCAAAACGCTCCTGGACATTCTGCGAGAAATAAACTTTGGTCGTGAAGAGCTAGCAAGGGAGTCTCTGGAGATGCTATCGAAAATCCACCTGTTAAACAGGGCCATCAATAGGAGGTGTAGGAGAATGGTTGATTTGCTTATTCATTACTCCATTAGTGACTCTACTGATTCCTCCATGAAGTATATTTTTCTACCTAATTTGGCTGGACCTGGTGGTATCACACCTTTGCATTTGGCTGCTTCTACATTGGGTTCAGATGATATGGTTGATGCTCTGACGAGCGACCCGCAGGAGGTACTAATTTCCTCTAAAAACTCCTATTTGACTTTTTCAATCTGAGGTTTGAAAATCCCGTAAGAATGTTATAAATAGTTCACTTGTACAATTCCATTTTCGTGACGGGTTGAAGCAACTGAAAATGCTTTATAACATCATGCTGCAGTCTAAAAATTTTTTGGCCTCTGGTGTAGGGGTGGGGATTCACATGTTTTCATCTACTTTGCAAGTTTTGATCCTTACATTTTTGTATTGCATCTCTAGATTGGGTTGCATTGCTGGAAATCGGTTCTCGATGCAAATGGGATGTCTCCCTATGCATATGCCTTGATGAGGAACAACCATTCCTATAACACGCTTGTCGCTCAGAAGCTTGCAGATAAAAAGAATGACCAAGTTTCTGTATCAATTGGAAATGAGATTGAGCAATTCGTCATGGAAGTTGATCGTGGTCACAAGAATACTTTCCATATCAACCAAGGACAAAAATCTTGTTCCAGGTGTGCAGCTGCAGCAGGTAGATACAGCGGAAAGTTTCCAGGTTCACAGGGATTGCTTCAGCGTCCATACATTCATTCGATGCTCGCCATTGCTGCTGTATGCGTTTGTGTCTGTCTGTTCTTTAGAGGGGCGCCAGATATTGGTTCAGTTGCCCCATTCAAGTGGGAGAACTTGGGTTATGGTCCATTGTAGTCTCTATTTAACAGGAAAAGTGACCACGTTGTAAGGACGATCAAACAAGAGAGGAGGAGATATATTGGCAGCGGGTGTACCACTTCACACAGTTACTTCCTTCAAAAATGAAGACTAATCAGTGATAGTGGTATGAATTAATACCACAATTCAGAATTATTACGAGCTAAGCCTTGACAAATAGCTCGTGATCTATCTGGATGCAAAGCTGCTGCTCATACTCAAACCTTATTAAGCGTAATTTATAGTAAGAGATGGACTCAAGGACGTGGGGTTATGCGAGTTAACGTTTGTTATGACACGTTTCAGTGGCAGTACTTAAGAGGAAATCGTTTTACACTTTCTTTTTTGATTGAAGCACTTGACCTATACCATGGATATTGTACTCAATGTGAGGTGGTTTTATTACTGTAAAGAATCAGTAGGTAATTAGAAATTGCCATGTTTTATAGCTGAATAGAGATCTGTTTTTCACATCATATCTATAGTAAAAGATATCTGGTTGTCTATTCTAAGCAAGTTTTTTCTTTCATTTATTGGTGTGTTTACATGGTAAGTAAATCCATAAGTTCATAACCATATCAGCTAATTCTTTGATTTCTACTAGTAAAAGGGATTTTAAACTAAGAAGTAGACCCAAGAAGCTTAAAAAGGAGGTATTTTGGGCAATTGCAACAATTGCAGCTTAAGTGGAAGGCAAAGAACCTCAAGCCATTAGTGAGATACTACTCTGGAAGAACATCGAAGTGGAAAATAATTCCCTGAATGAACGATCATAAGCAAATAATATTGACATAGAAGACGAATTATGCTCAGGATCTAATCAAATTGTGTTCTATTACTCAGTGCGCAGAGATTACTCTTCAATGCTGTTATACTTGCTCATAGAAAAAATTTATGCCCCAATTTGGTGAAAAAGTTTTGGATTTTTGTAAATAATATTTTATTGTGTGAATGTTTGTTAAAACTGATCCCGTAAAAAAAAAGATTGAAAAGAATGGGAATCAAACGATGGGCTAAAGTTATGCGTCCCCTAAGTAATCCTTGTATATTTATTTGTTCGGAAACATGAGAATCAGATGAATCTGTGACATTTAATCTATCAACACGCTGATCATACTATTTCGATTCTAAAGTTACACACTTGCATACTTGCCACGTTGAATTGGATTTAAGAAAATGAAAATTGAAATTTTAAATAATATCTTAAAACATGCTTAGTCATGCAGCTTGGCCATGGACGGCTTGAATCAATTATTCTCCATTCTTGATCTTCTGCCACGCCTCCCTCCTGTGATACTGTCTACAAGGTATTCACCCACACCATTTCCAACTCCGTCAACAAACCCTCCTACGAATTTAATAACCATTTGAGAAGCAATCCGGGTTGTTTTTCCGAACGTCGGCTTTTCCGGGGGAGAGATACCGTTGGCATGGAGCCCATTAATCAAATCCTTTGCACAAACTGCATGGAGATGGTAACCACAAACATTGCAACGATATATTCGACCTGACCTCCTCCTCTTGCACTTACTGCAAAGAATCCCAGAATCTGTACCTGATGCGGTTGTGTTCACTGGTGGCAACAGTTTCAATGTATGTGGATGCACCGGAAAGTTCATTTCAGTCGAAAGCTTTGCGCAGCACGGGTGCATCTGGAAACTGCAAGCCCTGCATCTGAAAGTGAACCCTTTTGTTGATTTGTCACAGACATCACACTTTGGCCATGAAATTCCGGCGTTTGCTGACAGTTACAACTCCATGTTATTTTCAAGATTAGATGATAACAGTACTTGCATAGAAAAGATAAACAAAAATCAGTGTCAAGGCCTTTTCTAAATCAGGGGCGGGTCGTTACCTTGTTTTGGTTTAGAGTTGAACACGAGCTGGTGTTGGCCGTGGAGGGGATGGTTTTCTAACACTGGAGGCGATGATGTGCAGAAATCGTGGAGCTGAAAATCACATTGCTGGCACGAAAATCTCTTGCCGGCTCCATACTCCTTGCAGCCGGCGCATGTAAAGAGTTCAGGCGAATCGACTTTTATCAAGGGGTGTTTTGAGTGAGTGTAGTGAGTTATTTCTTCTACAATTTCAGGCTGGGGTGAGGTTGGAAATCCTATCTGGGAATTCTTGTTCTTGTCCATTGAGGCAGAGGATTTCACCAGGGGATGCAATGGTTTCTCAAACTATGGTGCAATTTGGGAACAAGGGAATATTATTTATGCTGGCTAAAAGCGATCACTTTTTAAGCACCATTTCAAACAGGAGAGTGGAAAGAGAGAAGATTTCAAGTTTTCTAAGTATCAAGCTTTTTGGAATACACTTTAAATTCACGAGTTATTTTTGTTACCGTGTTGAAGGGTTTTGTACATGGAATTAGAGTAAGTTAATCAATATTATTGATTAATCTTGTCACGTATGATGTGCCTTAATCATGGACACATGATATGTACCCTTTTGAGATGCATGGTCGAATAGGATTCGTGTGTGTTGAGTGTAATAAATGTGCCTCGTAGATTTTACACGTGTACTAGGAAAAGGGAAATCTCAAAAATCCACGTTGAAATCAAGAAAGAATAAATCTGTTTCAATGTGATTTACTTGTTTATCCAACCTTTTCAGTCTAATAATTCTGTTATTGGCCAAACAACTATCATTAGAGGCCAGCTGGGGTCATAAAATTTGACAATTCCAACAAAATGAAGCCAATGAAGATCCAAATGTACAAGAAAAACTCACCCTTTTCTATACTTAACTAAGGATGAAAAGAATCAAAACACTGTAGGAGGGTTCTTATTCGATTTAAAGTGGAAAACCAAGAAAATGTTGCAGACTTTTTGGGTGTTAAAAGATTCATAAAAAAAGGGGGATCGTATTGTCACTCATTTTCCATGCTATGAGTTGTAAAGCAATTTAGGAAGGGAAACACGTTTTATGATTAATCTTTTATCGTACGCAATTAAAAATTGGCTAATGATTATAAATTGATATAATCGACGAATCACTTTTTACCAACACCACATGTCTTATCACTTATTCGCCATATATTTCTATCAATTTATCATTTAAACCATTTATAAACACTTTCCAAATAAGTGTCCATTATGCATCTTTTCACGTCTGCAAAAATGGAGACGTTCCAATGTATAAACCAAAATTTTAAGGAAGAGTTTCAAAATCTATATAAAAAGTTAAACCATTTCTCACGATTATGTATTAAGAACACAATATTAAATTAGAACCCTAGAATTTGATCACACGCTTTCAACTCCAAACAAATGGCATATCAATAGTTGATGCAATTACCAAAGTCATTGGAATGCAGAATTTTAGATTGAAACGAATGGCAATTTAAAATAAAATCCACAATAAGAGTATCCAATGATTTCCTTCCATGATTTCCCGCCCATGACAGCTGCAAAATATAATAGAGAAAACAAAGAAGACAATGGATCATATGAATATGAGAAAGCACCATTATCAAATAATCTTATATGTAATTCATGATATAGGCAACGATTGAACAAACTAAATGACGAATCCCTTCATGCATATAGACTAATAGCCGTTATGAATTGAATCCATGTTAAATAAACATACCAAATTCAAAAAGATCAAACATTTTCATATTTGAAATTTCCACCATAGAGTTATATTCAATTGCATTGAATATCGTATTTAAATTCTAAGCCATAGCCATATGAGCATATGACTTATTGTATATGATATGGAAATTCAGATTAGGATATAAAAGGCAAAAAAAAATAAAAATAAAAATAAAAATAAATAAATAAATAAAAAATCATCTCAAGATTGTTGGGGATTTTACACTGATTATACGTGCGCGCGCCCACACATCCTTAAAAATATTACCGATAATATGTGCATACATATTATTCAATATATCTTCTATACAAGCATGAAATTGGCTCATAAAATTTGACAATTCCAACAAAATGAAGCCAATGAAGATCCAAATGTACAAGAAAAGCTCACCCTTTTCTATAATTAACTAAGGATGAAAGGAATCAAAACACTGTAGGAGGGTTCATATTCGATTTAAACTGGAAAACCAAGAAAATGTTGCAGACTTTTTGGCCGTTAAAAGATTCATAAAAAAAGGGGGATTGTATTGTCATTCATTTTCCATGCTATGAGTTGTAAAGCAAATTAGGAAGGGAAACATGTTTTATGATTAATCTTTTATCGTACGCAACTAAAAATTGGCTAATGATTATAAATTGATATAATCGACGAATCACTTTTTATCAACACCACATGTCTTATCACTTATTCGTCATGTATTTCTATCAATTTATTGTTTAAACCATTTATAAACACTTTCCAAAGAAGCGTCCATTATGCATCTTTTCATGTCTGCAAAAATGGAGACGTCCAATGTATAAACCAAAATTTTAAGGAAGAGTTTCACAATCTATATAAAAAGTTAAGCTATTTCTCACAATTATGTTTTAAGAACACAATATTTAATTAGAACCCTATAATTTGATAACACGCTTTCAGCTCCAAATAAATGGCATATCAATAGTTGATGCAATTACCAAAGTCATTGGAATGCAGAATTTTAGATTGAAACGAATGGCAATTTAAAATAAAATCCACAATAAGAGTATCCAGTGATTTCCTTCCATGATTTCCCTCCCATGACAGCTGCAAAATATAATAGAGAAAACAAAGAAGACAATGGATCATATGAATATGAGAAAGCACCATTATCAAATAATCTTATATGTAATTCATGATATAGGCAACGATTGAACAAACTAAATGACGAATCCCTTCATGCATATAGACTAATAGCCGTTATGAATTGAATCCATGTTAAATAAACACACCAAATTCAAAAAGATCAAACATTTTCATATTTGAAATTTCCACCATAGAGTTATATTCAATTGCATTGAATATCGTATTTAAATTCTAAGCCATAGCCATATGAGCATATGACTTATTGTATATGATATGGAAATTCAGATTAGGATATAAAAGGCAAAAAAAAAATAAAAAAAAAATAAAAATAAATAAATAAATAAAAAATCATCTCAAGATTGTTGGGGATTTTACACTGATTATACGTGTGCGCGCACACACACATCCTTAACAATGTTACCGATAATATGTGCATACATATTATTCAATATATCTTCTATACAAGCATGAAATTGAATATAGAATCGACTCAAGAAACCAAGGATATATATGTAGATGAATTCGTGCCCTTCGATACTTTGATGAAAGTCATTCTTCAATTAAAAACTTTTCATATAAAAATAAGAAAAGTAGTATTTCTAAAATCAAATACAATGTAATGAAATTAGAAAGAAGAAAGAGGAGATGCAAGTGTACGATTGGTCGAGGCAAGTGAATCACCCTTTCCATAAGACGAATTTATACCACATATCCTATTTTGACACCAAGAAATGAGGTTTTTCTAGAAATAATATTTTTTTCCCTGTTGGGCCATCCTGGACTTGAACCAGAGACCTTGCCCAACTCCAATATGATCCCCATGCTCCGTTAGCCCATACTACTCCAGAAAGTATCCTTATGCCCCGCATTTATGCTAACGATTTTCCGACAATCATTCTCAAGATAAAACGATAACGTCTAACCATAGGGACACTCCAAATGGTTTAGACCAACGAACTTGAATGGAGTTTCCTTTTTTATCATAACCGTGACTTTGAGACAAAGGAATCACTTCTACAAAGTGTTTTTAGCTAAAACCAAAGTACAAACATGGAATGGAATGAATGATAAATGTCCTAGTGGTTCTTTATATAGAAGGTGATGGGGTGTGGTTGATCAGCATTTTTCATGAAGGACCAACTCGTTCCACCGCTCACCTACCGCCCATGTGGCGCTTGTGCAGCGCAATGCAGTGTGCTATTGTTCGTCTGGCAATGGCCTACCACTCTAGCAGTGGCCTCATATGCTGAATTCTGATTTTTCTTTCAAACTTTGGATTACAATTTCTCATTTATCATGAATTGGTTTTTAGATTTCAAATACATTACAGTGACTTACTCGATGAATAGAATAAGTTAATCTTCGTACTTTCGTAATTTGACTATTAGATTAAGTCTGAATATTTGGCCGAAATTGACACAAAGTCACTTTTCAATGTTCATACTTAACCAAAATTTCATTTCTTAAACCAAATTCTAACAGTTCTCACATATCTCCTTCATTATACATGTGAAGAATTCGACGAACTTTATTAACTGCTCGAACTATCTCATGTCATTTGTAGGTTAGGTATTGAAGGGCTTGTGCAAGACTTCTAAACTTCTATTTGTTTGTGAATCTAAGATTCCATATTGTGATTACAAACTAGAAAATTTAATATTTGGAACATTAATTTACAATCTGCAACACAAGGCTAATTTTTCATACCTAAACAATTGGAGCAAAAGTCCATATTACTATAGATTTAATGCTCCATGTGCATAAACAGATACTGAAATTCATAATTTATGTCTATTCAACTCACTGTATGCTAGTTTAATCTGGTTGAAAAATGCGACTTAATACAGTCATAAAAATTTATGGTATTGTTGGAGACCGTTCTTGTATAGTATGAATATTTGCTAAAATGCTTGATTTATATTCAATGCTTAATTGTATCCACATAGCTCTCTCCTTTTTCTAATTGCCATTTCTTAGATGCTAAAATACTAGATATCATGTTTCTGGTGTGCTAGATTTTGATGTTTGCATAGGCAATTTCATTGTTAATGCTGTGATGGAAGAAGTCAGAGACAGGCAAATTTCTAAATTTATTATGCAATCTTTGGATAGTTTATTCTATGTATCATCTTTTTCTACATTTTCTTGAAGCTATCGCTTTGACAACTCATTTATATTTAAATTGCAACACTGTTAATCAATTTTGTAATTTTTCAAAAGGGACAACATGAATTTAGTGAGCTTGAGTTGTTTTTAGATTTGGTCTATTTGGTGAACAACTATCACTGGAGGCTTTAGCAGCATTCGAGGTATGTTAACTACTAGTTTCTCAGTAGAGTGACTTGACCACTTATAAACATGGCAAATTTTACACACCTCACAAGAAACCTAGAATTGAAATTTAGGACGAGGAGGAGGGGTATTTTATGTCACCAACTCAATGTAATAACTATGTTGCAGCATAAATTAAATCATACACCACTTCTTTGTGGATATACTTGTCCATTAGTTATATGTCTTAGGAGTAATATTTCACTTTTTAACTTCTTTTTTCGTCTTTTTGGTGCAAAAATTGTTGATTTAAATTGTTTGGCATTGGAATTAACTTGATGAATTGATCTGGATTTACTTGTGGATCAAGCACAATGTTCACATGTAAGAACTCATCGTTTCATTATTCACTATATTTTCAAGTAAGAACAAGGTCAAAGGTTCTTGTGGCTTAATCTTTCTTCATTTCACAAGTAATAGTTTTCACTTTTCATTGATTGACGGTCGCATCACAATTTCATGAAGTGAAGAGTACAAACTTGGAGTTTGCAATGAATTATTTGCTATAAGAAACTAATTGATGTGTTTCTATGCATGCTTGCATGTGTAGGAGGAAAATGAAAATTTCAAGTTGCTAAGTTGCAAACAATGTGTAAATAAACTTTAAGCAAAATCAAAACTATGTTATTCCTCGAGTAATATACCAAGCATAGTACTTACAAATGTTGTAATTTGACATTGGCAAAAAGTGGTTTCTCTTGTAATGTGTTTTTAGTAGACCTGATATCTCACGTTTAATAAGCATAACTAATGTAGTTAATGCACAAAACAATTGATGCTCATTGGCTAGTTTGCAGCCTACTTTTTTTTTTTACCATGGTTAATTTTTTATTGCAATCAAATAGTTTCTTCATTTCACAACCTTCTCCGTCCCTAGTGGGCAGGACAGTGTGATGATTGTACCACCAGGGGGGTGCACATGCTGTGTTTGATAACTTCTAAGAACATCATTGTTACTTGTCAAAAACTAATTCAAATAGAAAAGGGCCTAATCTTCGATGTTTTCATATAGAAAATGCGTCATCCACGAAGAGTTTTATAAAAATTCAAATGTCTACAGATTCTAACTTATATGTTATATCATGCATTTTAAAGGACATATTATATTAAGTTTCCGTCACAAAGGAATATATAATAACTATAAATAAATAATACGGGTATGCAAAAATATAGAATTTTAATAATACTTAAAAGGAGTGGGCGTGGAGCTTGGAAATTGTGTTCTATTCATCTTATAAACAAACTTTTGTTTATTGACATAAAACAAGAATTAGGCTAAAGTAAAGTGAGAAAAAAATATGTGAATTCATCAAAAGTCTAACCCCCCCCCCCCCAACCACCTAAACCCACAAAAGGGGGTACCCAAAAAAAAAAAGTTTCACATGGCCTTATTAAAGGGACTCACAAAACATTAGATTAAGAAAAACTAATTAACTAGTATTTCACCATCACAGAAAAATATATGTTTTGGATAACAATTTTATTCTCTTAAATTTCTATCATAAATCTTATTTTCTTCGGTTCGTTTGAGATTTATCGAACTCTTCCAACATACTTCTATGTAATGAATTAAAATGCATCTTAACTATAATTGATAAGTATATAGTGCTATCTATAGATCTAGGTGATGCGATATTAATTGATGTTATCTTAAATGAATAAATATCTGCTATTTATCTAACTCATAATTCAATGTGAATTAGTCTATTTAAAATGACATATTAATAAATATCAATTAAATGCTTCCAGACTAGACATAAAACATTACGTATTGAGTAATAATCATCCAACCACAGACAAAAGGGCAAAGGGCCCTGCAGCACTTTCACTAAGGTGAATTAAAAAATACTAATTAAGAAAAATTATTTTTCTTATTCAAATTATAAGCTTAATACTTCTGCCTATTTATACAGACGAGTTGGTGCCGCTTTATTACTCCACGAGCCTTCATTTCTATATTGTCTGCCCAACAACAGAGAAAAAGCAAAACTTTGTAATTACGTGGCTTCATCTTCTTTATCTCTCTTCTCTGCAAATGCTAGTCATTCAGAAAATGTACCTTCTTCGAAACCCTTTAAATTTGAGGCCATTCTCCACCTAGCTTTCGTATCAGGAAAACTATCAATTACAGCAATGGAACATGTAATTGTAATCTTCATTATTAAGTTTTATCCCTTTTTGTACTATATATCGTACATTTTTAATGAGAACGAATATGTGGTAGACCCTGTTCTGTTGACATCGATTCTCTAGGTAAATATATATTTAGATAAGAATATAAAACGATACAAAGATTGAATACTATAGTTTATGTAAATGGCCATGGATGATTTACATGCAGAAATAAAAATGAAAAGACTGCTACTAAGCTTGAAGAAAAATGGAAATAATTTATTTTGGGTACTTTGAAGAACAAATTTGATTAGAATTAATTTACTTGTACAATGATGGTTGATAAGGTTTATTAATAATGTTTGATGTGTCAAAATCTAGACGGTCGATTTTTAAAAAAAAGTTTCAGAAATTTTTTGCTTCTTCTGTATGAATCAATCTTATTCAATTCCAATTCCTTCCCGATACCTCCCAAGGAAAATGTCGAATGGATCCCAAATTGACGAGTTAGTGTGATCTTATCCATACGGTTATGCACTTTTTGAATAGGAATCCGTTTTCGAAAGATCCTGGCTTTTGTACTTTGGTTGGTCTCTGAAATCCTTTGGATGACCTATGTTGTGTTGAAGGGATATCTATCTAATCCGATCGATTGCGTAAACCCCACGATAGCAACGGAACCGGGGAAAGTATACAGAAAAGATAGTTCTTTACTTGGGCTAAGGATCAAGTTGGTAATTTTTCTTACATCTCCCCCTCGCGGAGCCCAAGTATCATATACGCCCCCAAAATTATCTCGAGCTTATAATGAAAATCCTTGAGCCCCATTGTTCATTGTCAATTTATGATATTTTCCAAATGATTTTTGCTGTTTGACTCATAAAATAAAATTTTCTTTCCAATGAGGCTTAATATTGATCTCCATCTATTGTCTGTTAGGTCAATCTTGGAGCCACAACTGTATCACTGTAGGCAAAACTACTCTTTTATAATTACTCTTAATAGCTTACAAATTTATATATTTATTAGGTTCCTCAAACCCTATCTTTAAGTCATACTTTTTCTGGTCTGCTACTTCGTATTAAAAGGATGGCCTACTCGTGGTATAATCATAGAATACATAAAAGTAATACACACACATCGCCTTGCATTTTGGGTTTGGTCCCAAACGTTACATTCTTGTTGTACTTGAGTTCTTATTCACATTATGTCCTAAATAGGCATAAAATTTGTTGAAGAACAATTAATGCATAAATTCATATACGGAAAATTATGTCTATCAAATTGCTTCCTAATACCAAAGTTCCATCAATGGGGAAAAAGAGAAACTGATGATCATCCTCGCAAATGGATTCACCATACTAAATTCGATAAAATCTAGTAAAGCAATATAAAATTGGGGAATTTTCAAAAATGTCACAAAATTAACAAGTTCCCCAAAAGTTGTCATTTTCAATTTATGTGAGCAAAAGTATCACTTTTTTGTGTGAAATGTCCAAATTACCTTTAATGACACATTTTCATTAGCATTTAATGCTTGATTTGAAAGAATTGATTATATTGATGTGATGATTTATTTTATATATAAAAAATATAGATAAATGTGTATTATATTAATTAATATGAATTTGTGTTAATAAAAAAGGGTAAAAGAAATTTAAAATGAAACATAAACAAATATATCTTCTTCTTCCCTTACAAACCCTAATTTTTCTCATCTTCTTCATTTCATTTATCAAGAAGATTTTTCTCTTGCATTCATAATCCATTTTGAGAGGTTAGTTATTAGAAAATATTTACATTTTACTTCTACAGTTTACTGTTTTGTAAATATTAAATACAACCTGAACATATTTACTTAAAATTTTTGAAACTATTATTCATTGATTTTTTTTTTTAAAAAATCCTTCACAAATGTGATTATCACTATTAAGGTTTTGAATACTTTCTTCCATTCAAACCAAATAATGTTTTCATTAAATGTCTCTTCAATAACAAGGCCAATATGACCTTTTTCATCTAGCTCAATACTAATTATCACACTTAATGTGTTGTGCTGAAGAATATGTTCTACCCACTGTCATCTGCTTCTCGACATTTTCGACGGTTCAACTGTCGAATTTGACATTTACAAACCGTCGGGTTAGACGTTTGAAATGTCGAACCCGACATTTACAAATTGTCGGGATATATAGTTTTACTGCCAAATTGAACACTTAAAAACGATGGAAAGCCTTGATTTGATCTTTTACTATTGTACGGATTTACGTATTATGTAGTGCCACTTTTATGCTATTAAATGCCAACATATTGATTCTATAGAATTCTTATCGTTGCAATCCCAACATTTGAGGTATGAATAATCATTTGAGTTTCATCATGTCGCATGGGGAAAGTTTGTTCATGCGGATGACGAATAGAAGTGAAGAGGGGACAAAACCACTTACATTCTGGTTCCGACAAGTAATATCGTAACCGGACTTTTGTTAATATTGAAGGACAAACTTGATATTCTTGATCCTGGTACTCAAATTGAATTGAAGTTCAAGGTCGTTAACTTGAATATACCTCCGACCGAAATACGCGACGATGAAGACTTATTTTCATCACATCTCAAATTGAATTTAAAAGACAATTAGTGTGATGCTTTTAAAATCTAAGTGCGCTTGTATCACTCACACTTGGTCTATCATTTATGAAAATTGTGTACATTAAATCATGTGTACCATTTCATCTTGATTGAAACATGGTACGCACAATATTTTAATGCAAACAAAGAACTGCTCATTATGTTTTGCAAGAAAACGATGTCCAGTGATATTACCATGATTCACGAATGTTTTCGATTGAAACAAATCATAATATTCAATTCAATCATGTTTATTTTTAATTGAATACTAGTTTTAATCGATAAATCAAATGAGTTTCGAAAGCAAGAAAGTTATAAAATGCACCAAAAATCATTTTTATGTACACAACCTTGCTCAAGTATCGAACATGATTTAACCATTGTTTTGTACTGTGGAGTAGCTTCATGACCCTATTTAAAAAACAATCTACTATTCTTTACTATTTACTATTCATTACTATAAACATTTTCTGTACGAAACAAAAACAGTTTCCTCTGCCAACATCACATAAATAAAACCAACTAATGCAAAATTATATACATAAATAGAAAACAAAATGTTTTTCCATGCAGTTGCCACAGTCATCAAAAGTAGACCGTTGTGAAGGTTGCTCTTTCTTTGACAACGAAATCGATTGGTTCCATCTCCAATTATAGCAAGAATGTGTGCACCAACACTTTGACGATTATTCAAGTCATGAGTATGAGTCTGCTCATATGTCATCATACATTGGTGAAATTAGTATTCCGAGATAAAGCACGTAGAAAACAATGTGAAGAAATGTAATAACGTTCACC
Source organism: Olea europaea var. sylvestris (assembly GCF_002742605.1). Classification (NCBI taxonomy): domain Eukaryota; kingdom Viridiplantae; phylum Streptophyta; class Magnoliopsida; order Lamiales; family Oleaceae; genus Olea; species Olea europaea. Next base: position 4,581,948 of record NC_036243.1, on the reverse strand, counting down.
TTATGTGTAAAAACAATCTGATCACAGTACATAATATAACTCAATTGATTCATGCAATCTATCATAATCTGAATTCAAACAAGCAACTTCCACAAAAATAGATTTGAATTGTATGTGATCCAAAAATTATGAAGAATGAATCGTGACGGTGGTGGTAATGTTATACAAATAAAAACGTGAAACACAAAAATATAACCACATATGGAAATCAGTCACATGTGAGACGTTTGGATGGAAAAAATCTAACCAAATAAGGACAAATCAATCAAAAAAATCATGAGATCATAGCATTTCATATATGTTTATGTAAAACACTCGTGCAATGTTAGAATGAACCAAAGTTTGACTTGTGGAACTGAGCGGAGGGAAGGACTGAACTGTCGTTCTCGATAGTTCATCTGTCGACTGTTTCATCTATCGAGAATTACCGAGGCTAACTGTCGAAACCGACAGTTAGGCGCGATGGCATTTCTCTACATTAGTGAACTGTCGATAGATGAACTATCGGAAAATCTACTTTTCACCTCTAAGCAAATAGGTATTATTGAAACTTATTTCACTCCATATTCGAGCATAACAAAATATTAAAATCACAGGTATGCTGTCAACTGTCTAGCAAGAGTTCAACCTAAATACGGGTACCTCCCACAACAAATGGATTCCAAGTAATAGTAATGTTATTTCCACATCACACAAGTACCAAAAATATTGAAACATTCAAAATACTTGAAATTTGGACTTTGAAAGCAAAGGAAGAGGACAAATATTAAATTCGAACCCTAAATAATTTTTTCCCTCAACATTAGTGTTGGTACGTGTTACGTGTGCATATATGCATCACTAATAGAAGATGTATAAAAAAAGAGAAAATTAAAATTTATGGCATGAAATTGCAGAAAGTTGGGGAAAAACATTTCTAATCATAATGTTCGCGAAATATTTCTTTCGATTTAAATTACCGCAAGTGTACGGGTCGTAACAAGTAATAAAGTGGACTTTAGAAGTCCGAGTATCGTCCCACAGAGAAAGAGTAGTTCAATTTTACTTATTTTAGCCTTAACCGAAACTAATTAAGTTAAAATGAATTTTGGAATCAAAAGCCCTAATTTTGGGAGAAATCCCCAAATTGAAAAATCCTAATTTCAAATCAAACCCTAATTTGGGGGAAATCCCCAAATTGAAAAACCCTAATTTCAAATCAACCCTAATTACTTAAATTCACTTAACGAATGACTCAATTACGAAATGTTATAAAAATAAATGAAATGTATTGTCAATTTATGAAAATTTATGTAAAACAAATGCACTAGGATTACAAATCCCCACGTAATTACTAATTAAACCCTAATTTCACAATTTTGATAATTCAATAAGAATTTGACAAATCAATGCTCATCAATCTATTCAATACTCTCTCTCGAGATGTATTGAACCTATTCTCATAAATCATCAGCCTATATCTCTATGACGGATGCAATTATACAAGAACGCATATAATCTTTTTATGAGCAATTAAAGATTTACATAGGGCATAGGGGTATATTTCTATCCCCTATCGAACCCTATGATGAATTATATATGTCGAGTTTAATCTAATTTTCTCAAATTCAGAATTAAACCACCAAGTTTACACAAATTAAGTGCACATTAATTGTGGAAATAAACAAAGCAATATAATCCATTCAAATATCCCATTGCACTAATAATCCAAAATCATGAAATAACAAGTTCAATAATAATTACATGGTTCATCGATCACCTAATTGCAGAAATCTAGCCTATCATGATAAAAATAACGAAATTTAACAAAGTATGAATAAAATACATCACTGGGTTATCAAAACTTGAAGAAATCTTGTAAATCTCGAATCAATTCTTATTCTTGCCTTCAAATCCACTCAAAGATGAATGTTTTTGCCTCCCAATTCGTTCGTGCGGCTTCTGGATGTTTTGTTGCTATTTAAACCCGTCCAAATTAGGTTACCAAAGGAGTTGCAATCATATAAGGAAACTGCAAAAATTGGGGGAAAATTATACCTATGCGACCGCATAGGCATAAGAAAAATGGCGTTTTTAATCCCTGGAGGTTCACTAGCGACCGCATAGGTTTTATACTAAGCGACCGAATAGTAGAGCTAACTTCTAGTTTGAGTCATTTTGGCCCTCAAGTTTCATTCCTTCACTCCTTGACCTCCTCTCTTGTTCCTAGTTGCTCCAATGTTCCCTTATAACTTCCAATTGGTGCTTGGCTTGATCAATTGCTTGATGTGTTCATCGGATCAACTTTCAGATAATTGCAATTTGGTCCCTGAATTTTCATTTTGCTCCAATTTGGTCCTTTTTCAGCTCTTTTCTCCTGAATTCCACTATTTCCATATAATTTCCTACATTGCATGAATTTGACAAAGTTAAGTAACAATCCAATCATTTTACTTGTATTTAAGTCATGTTTGTGATGTAAATAAGTGTGCAAAAACACACTTATCACATAACACAACCAAAAATTATTCAAAATGTCCAAAACAATTACTGAATATCAAAAGGATTTTTACCTCTTTCTAATCCAAGCCCCAGCTCTTATTTTAAACCGAGCAAAAAGCTCCATTTTTCGCATCTCATAAACCCCTTACAGATGAAAATATCACAAAAACTGAGTAAAAAAAACAAGATTTTCCTCTCTTGGATTGAAACCCGTAATGAGAGAGAGAGAGTAAGTGAGTGAGTGAGAGAGTTAAGAGTTGTTTGAATGAGAGAAATAAAATTCATCTATTTTTTTTCCAACTTTTCATCTATGACATTGACAAGATTTTTGTACAATTTCTTCCATTGGGTCAAATCTCATTTGATTAGGACATGTATGGAATTTGAAATTATTTTCAAGGACAAATATGTCTTAAATTGACATTCTTGCAATGTTTTAAAAAAAGTGACATTTTTGTAAATATCCTGAGAAAAATTGACATCCTGTGCAATTTCCTCCATATCTATAAAATTTAATATGATGAAATAGATTAAGAACTAGAAATCCCTGGACCTAAGAAATAATACAAGCAAAATAGCATTTTACTAAACACTAAGAAATAATTAAAAGCACAATAGTGTTTAAAAATGAATTTAACATACTGGACATACAGAGTATTAAAAATTAACAATTTGAAGAGAGAGAAGAGAGAGAGAGCTACCCCAAGAGTCAATACTGGAGAAGTTTAATTTTGCTCAAACTCCATCAAAAAGTCAAATAATGTCTTTTACCTCGAACATTTGACTAATCAATATCCACGTTCCACTAACAACAGTCAAAGAAAAATAAATTAATTTTGCATTAGATATCTCAGTGAAATCTACAAAATAACTTTAATGTACTTCGATATAGATACTAGGTTAAGGCACAATTGATTGGTAAATAGAGAACCTTATCAAATTTAAATTGCAATAATAATTACAACAAAGTGAAAATACTCGCTATTTACAAATCCTTAGGAGATCCTTAATCTGAAAATAATAATAAGTACTTACAAATAGAAATAGTGATTAATATAATTGTTGGGTGTACGTTCATTGAATTTATGTAGAAATATCTGATTTTAGTGCATATTTACAACATACAGAGTAAATTATTATAGCGTATAATAAAAAGAAATAATGAAACTTAAGTGGTCGAGCTCAAATACTTACCCCAACTATATCAGCATATCAGGACTTTTTAACCATGTAGGCCCGCTCTGATTAACAAATCCATAACACTGCTTAGGCATTATTAATTTATATTTACAACATACAGTAAATCATTATATTTTATAATAAAAACAAATAATGAAAACTTAAGTGGTTTTGCTCAATTACTTACCAACTATATCAGCATATCAGGTCTCTTTAAACCCATGTGCCCTCTCCAAATATCCTAGGAAGATATGAAACCTTTGACCACTTAGAATCAGGGCCTTTTTTTTCGCAGAACCCCTCCTCCAACAATGGACAGTCTTTAACAATTAACTGTCCAAGCTTGGTGAGGCGTTGCATCGCTTCCTCACAGGGCATATGCCTAAGCTTTTTTAAGTCATGTAGGATTAATTCTGAAAGAGATGACAGACCCCCAAACCACTCTGGCAATGCTTCAATTCCAAAACCAGATAATGATAACCGTTGGAGCAAAGTGAAATGCTGAAGCTGATATGGCAATGAATCCCAATGTTCCCAACCATGTAAAGTCAATTCCCGGAGAGATTTGGATTGTTGGATGCCGTCGAGAGCAGCTTGGAATGAGTTGAAATCGATTGATTTTGAGAATCTACCAAAGAGCAACCATCTTACGTTTCTAAGAAGGCCAATTCGCTTGGGCAAAGTACTCAATTCAGGACAATTGTGCATCTCTAAACATGAGATATAAGGCAATTCCCCTAAATCCATTGGGAAAGAAATGAGTTTGTCGCATCCAGTCACCCGTAGATACTTAAGACACCTGGTGGACTCAATCAGTTCTCTTGGTAAGTAGCTCAGCTCAGAGCATTTCCTAATTTCCAAGTGTCGAAGAGAAGGGGGGCCTTTTTGTCCACTTCGATATGAAATTGATTGTAGACTTCGACATATAATTATTCTCAAATACACAAGAGAGTGGAAGCTAAGTAGATCATCAGGTAATTCTCTCAATTTGTCACAATCTTCAATAATCAAATCTTGAAGATAATTCTCACATCCTTTCATGTGGGGAAGACAAGTGAGCTGTGCTATATTCTTGATCGAGAGTCTTATCAAAGAAGTTAGGTCGTTGCTACTCAAAATCTTTGTCGAAGGAAAATCACTATCCATAGTATCAATCTCCAATTTCTTCAAGCAAAGGAAATGACTTGGACAAGTATTCAATTTGTGGCAATTGAAAATCTCCAAAACTTTAAGGCAAGGAAATGCCTGCTCTCTGCTTGTTCGTGTTTCTGCCACTGGCGTTGCCTCAGCTTCCGTCCACTCTGTTAGGTTTGGCATGCTTCTTAGAATGAGTTTTTCTAGCGCTGGGAACATTACTCTTGTCTCTTGGCAGCAGTTGCTAGAACTGACACCATAGAATGAACGACCTATGGATCTTATGTTAGTCAAACCGTCCAAGGTAAGATATTTGAGGAGTGGCAGGTGGCCAAACGACGGAATTTCTTCACAATTTTTGCAATTACTGAAGTTGACCTCGATCAATTTATCAAGTTTCAATGGACCACGGCCATCAAGGAATACTTCCATTCTCATAGTCCATGATGGGAAGTTTGTACCTCTGAACCCTTCAATTTTTATGCTCTTCAAATTCGGGTGAGGTTGGAGGCCTTTAAGGACACTTTCATCGTTGTTGTTGTTGCCTTCCGAGACATTCTCATCATTGTTTGTTGTCCACATAAAACTTAACCCATATATCTTTGGCTTTCCAACCAAATTTGCCTTCTCAGCTTCTTCTATGCCATTCACTAGTTCAAGGTTGAATATATCCAGTTGGCCTGTAAGATTCTTCAAAAATCCCAGCTCTTCAATTCGGCAGCCTTCCTTGTCACCCACTATAAAAAACGGTAATGTTTGTAGAAGAGACAATTTTCTAATTTTAAGCGGCATCTGGAAATCAGATTGATGGAATAATGGATAAAAGTAAAGATGTCTCAAATTACTCAAGTCACATAGCATTTCTGGAAGCCGTCGAATGAAGAAGCATTCTATAATCCTTAAAGTTTGCAAATTGTAGAGCTCGCAAATAGAATCTGGCAAAGTTTCCATATTTCCATTTTGGGATGCATCAAGATATCTCAAATGTATCAACTTTCCAACTGCGGAGGGAAGAACTTCAATCCTTGCGCCACATAACTTTAGAATGTGCAGGTGCGTGAACCATGGCAAAATTTTGTCTGGTAAGCTGCCCCTTCGCAAGAAAAATGTGCGCAGATAACTTGCTTTCTCTTCTGTAATCACTTGTGTTTCCTGTTCGAGCAATTCCATTGCAAGGTATCTGACTTTGGGAATGTCATCAGTATAGCGATCCTCGGTATTAAAGCTTTCTGAATTTGAAACAGAGCATGCCAGATCATGCACAAGATCATGCATCTTGCAATGTCTGATATTTCCATATACATCCTTTCCTGCCTCTTGCAAGAAGGAATTTTGCAAAAGAATTTTAAAAATTGTATTGCCCAAAGTCTCCATATTAATTTCTGGATTATCTGGAAGAAATCCTTCCGCCATCCAGAGTTGGATTAAATCTTCTCTCTCTATTTCTGAATCTTTGGCAAATATTGAACAATAGGCAAAACATTTTTTAAGTAAAGGAGAAGATAAACGATCAAAGCTTATCTTTAAGACTTGCGTTATACTGTCCTCATTCGCTCCGAGATTTGAAAGCCTGGTCTCTAGAACTGAAACCCACTCATCTACTTCCTTTCCTTGCAAAGTTCCGCCGATCATTTTTGCTGCTAATGGTAGACCTCTACATTTGCAAGCAATCTTCTTTCCAACTATTTTTAATTGTTCTGGTATTTCTTCATCTCCAAAAGTCCTTGTTTTGATTATAGACCAGCATTCATCATCTGTTAATAAATTCAAGTTGTATGGATCTCTGTAAGTTTTCACAATTGATGCCACACTTTGAAGACGTGTAGTCACCATGATGACATTTCCTTTATTGGTGTTAACTCCAGCCATAGTACTTTGGAAGTCATCCCAAGCTTGTATTTTGTAATTCCAAACATCGTCAAGAACAAGCATCTTTTGCCTCCCAATTTCTCTTGAAGCTCCTCCACAACAGCTTGCCTGTTGTCTCCATGAGAACTTTGCCTGTTGTCTCCATAAGAACTTTCTTCTAAGGTTTTCAGAATCCTTTTAAAAAGCGTGACCACATCAAAATTTTCAGAAACACATACCCAAATCCTTTTGCCAAAAAGACTCTTTGTGCTCGGATGATTAAAGACCGACCGAGCTAGCGCTGTCTTGCCAAGCCCTCCCATTCCAACTATGGGAAGGACCGAAATAACTGCGTCGTTTGTGTTTGTTATCAGCTTCAAAATTTTTGCTTCATCATCTTGTCTTCCGACAACATTTGAGTCAACAGTTATGCCATCAGTTTGCATGAACAGAGGAACAAGGGGAGCAAAATTCGCAACTCTCTGGAGGCCAAGGTCAGTAGCATTTTTGTTTATATCCTCGAAGTTGACATTTATCTCCTTGATCCTGCGAGCCATTCTCCATCGGAACACCAAACGGGGGGTAAAGCAAAAGATGTTTAAGCACGCCCATATCTTAGTCTGGTCTTGGATCTCCACCATATGACGCATATCTTCATAGTTGATCTCATCCAAGACATGATCAACATCGTAAGTAACATCTCGAAGCTTCTTGAGCCAGAGTTTGACAGCCTCATCGGTAACTTCACGTTTCTCAGCATCTTGTAAGACAAGATCCATCATTTTCAACAATCCGTCTAACTTTCTTAAGTCTTTCTTGAAACTCCACACCAGACTCAGGTCTGCGTTAGCGAGATCAAGCAACTTCTGCAGTGTAACTCGAGCGGAAGCACTAATGGCAACATTCATTTTCTTGCTTTGGAATAGTGTTGTGTGTGATTAATTGATTTTGGAGAGGGAGAGTGAAAAGAGAGAGATGCAGAATGCAGGAGTCTGTGGTTTGGTATTAGTACTGAGGGATCATATATCATTATGGATTTTCAATAATTAACAATGCTAATAGTTTTTGCAGATGGAGAAAAGCAATGTCATAATTAATAGTGAAAAAATATCACATGGTAACAGGGCCCTAATGTTCCAAGCGGCCACATGTTCAATTAAACGTGTACAATGTCCTGGGATGCATATGCATCAATAACCCAAACGATACTTAACCTTTTACTAATATAAATTTGCTTAAAGTGACGACTCTATAAAAAATGACTTCATTTTTTATACTAATCGTATCTTAATGTGCAAAACTGCGAAATTCACATTGCATTAGTCGCTGCAATAATAACTTTTTCTCTTTTTACTCTTCACACATTACATGAAAAGTGGCTCACCGGTGATGTGCACTTTCTTTTTTCTCTTCCTACTTTGTCTCTCTTTAACTTTGGAGAAAATGATTGTCCCAATTTACTTTGTCCCAATTTACTTTCTTTTATCCCTTTCTCTCTCTACTTTCTATCCATAACTTTGAAAAATATGGTTGTCCCCTCATGTGAAGCTTGTATTGCAAAAAGTGCAGTACAAGCAGACTTACCCTTATTCAATTGATGGGTCACGACACTAATGTTAGGAGTGTGACTCAAATAGGAGTCTAAATTGCATTTGATTTTTTACCTATTTTGGGACTCTTTTAGGGCTAGATTTTATACTATAAATACAAGGTTTCTCTTTCAGTATTAGTGAAGCCTTTTGCTGTATTGTGCTCTCCTTTTATAGTGAATTAATAAAACACCGTTCTTTCTGCCAGTTCTTCTTTTACTTACTTTAATTTTGTTTTTGGGTTATTTGTGATTTTGTTCAATACTTCAATTACAATAAGTGGAATTCATTAAATCTCAATTCCTGCATTATTGGTCAATCGGTCTCAACAAGTGGTATCAGAGCAGGGTTGTTGGTGGATTTTTGGCCTGAAACTGATCGGAAAATTGTCTGAAAATTACCAGAAAATCAGAAAACGAATCTGTCCAATTTTTCAATTTTCTGTCGGATCTATTTTTGCATTTTTTGTTCAAACCAAAAAAAGTTTGGAGAACGAACACCGCCAGTGGACTTAACAGGCAGAAACGGTCCAGAAAGGGTCACAGGTCGTTGGCGCGTTTTCCGACCAGTCGCCGGCGGTGGTAACTCCGGTGAGCGAGTGGCGGCGCGTGAGGCATTTTCCTCGACGGTGTCTTCAGGCAGTTTTCTCCGGACGACGAGACGGACCTTGTGGTGGTGTCCAATTTCAGTTTTGGGCAAAATTGTGCTTTTGGACTATTTTGCCCCTTGCACGTTCGGTAGTTTTCAGTTTTGGGTGTTGCAGATTGCAACTTCTTCCTGATTTGATTGAGATTTTTTAGAGATGATTTCGTTGAAGTATAAAATTCCGCTATTGGATCGCAATACAAGATTTTCGCTATGGCAAGTGAAGGTGAGAGCTGTGTTGACGCAGATGGATCTTGATGATGCTTTGCTGGGTTTTGATAGGATGCCAGCAAGCTTGTCTATGGAGGAGAAACAACGGAAGGATCGGAAGGCTTTAGCGTAAATCCAACTTCATTTATCCAACAATTTGCTGCAAGATATTTTGAAGGAGAAGACAGCGGCTGCTTTGTGGCTCAAGCTGGAGCAGTTGTGCATGACAAAGAGTTTGACGGGCAAACTGACTCTAAAGCAAAGGTTGTATTCTCATCGCTTGGCGGAAGGAGGGTCATTGCAGGACCACCTTGCTGTGTTCAAGGAGATCGTTGCAGATTTGGAGACGTTGAAGGTAAAATATGATGAAGAGGATCTAGCATTGTTCCTGTTGTGTTCGCTACCCAATTCTTTTTCGTCATTTCATGATACTATTCTGTATAGTCGGGACACGTTATCCATTGAGGAGGTATACGACGCCCTGTTCTCAAAAGAGAAGATGGAGTTGTTGGTTGGAGATCCTACATCTAGGAGTGGGGATGCTCTTGTTACTCATGGTGATCGACGGAGGGGTAGATCGAAGGTGAAGTACAGCAATGTGTATTGTTATCACTGCAAGAGGAAAGGACACATCAAGAAAGATTGCGACAAGTTGCAAGGTAAAGGTGATTTACATGCAAATCATGCGGGGCGATCAGGTAATTCGAACGAGACTAATATTGCTAAAAAATTTTGTGATGATGGAGATGTGATGTTGGCTGTATCTGACGGGGAATCCAAACATGAGGAGTGGATTCTAGATTCTACTTGTTCGTATCATATGTGTCCCAATAGAGTTTTGTTTCAAACATATGAGACGGTGAAGTAAGGTGGAGTTGTCACGGGAAACAACCAATCTTGCCAGGTTGCAGGAATCGGTCGAGTCAGATTGAGGCTACAGGATGGAACAGTGAGGACACTTGATCAGGTTTGTCATGTTCCAGACTTGACAAAGAATCTCATATCACTTAGTACCTTGGATGAAAGAGGGTACAAATTTTCTAGTGGAGGTGGAGTCTTGAAGGTTCGAAGGAGTGTCCGGGTTGTACAGGAGGGACGGAGGAAATCCCAGTTGTACATCTTGTAGGGGAGCGCAGAACCAGTTCAGAGACATTTGGACAAGTTCAGTACCATGGTGGACATTCAATTTGGTATAATACCTCTTGGGTTTAGCTCTGGATCAGTTAAGAACTTTGCTCAAGGGAGTATTGGTGATTCCGCTTTGTCACCAATTTTAGCGATTACACTGTGTTCTTATAATGCCAATTGACTCATGGAGCGTAGGTACATTTTTGGAGATGTCTGTAATGCTTTAGAAATCATTGAAGGCGACAATATTGGCAAGGGACCTTCTAATTGTGCATTTGGTGTGGTTTCTGCTACAGGGTGTGCTTCGACCCTGTCCAGTGATTGTTAATTCCAAGAGGAATTTTGAGAACCCAGGTTTGGGTTCGGGTGTCGCTTGTGGACGACGGGCGGGGGAACGTGTTATCGTGGAGAGTTTGGTTATTGCATTGAGGAGATTGGTCAGTTCATTTTGATGCAGACGGATTATTTCTTAAGGTGGAGAAATTTTGGAGCTTCGTTCGTTGCACCGGAATTTGAGTCAAGGTGGAGATTGTTAGAAGTGTGAATCAAATAGGAGTCTAAATTGTATTAGATTTCTTACCTTTTTTGGGACTCTTTTAGGGCTAGATTTTATACTATAAATACAAGGTTCCTCTTCAGTATTAGTGAAGCCTTTTGCTATATTGTGCTCTCATTTTATAGTGAATTAATAAAACATCGTTCCTTCTGTCAGTTCTTCTTTTACTTACTTTAATTTTATTTTTGGGTTATTTGTGATCTTGTTCAATACTTCAATTACAACAAGTGGAATTCATTAAATTTCAATTCCTGCATTATTGGTCAATCGGTCTCAACAACTAATGGTAGCGAGAGAACAAGATTCAGGTACCAAAAAATTGTGAATTCTAAACAGAGAAATTAGTGTTTAGAGACGAAAAAAAGCGAGAAGAGAGAGAGAGAGTAGGAAAAAAAATTACGATTAAGTTTGCGCCGCAAGTTATTCATTTTTTGGTTTCGTATGAGAAGTAGAAGGTTGAGAAAACTCTTGTATTGTAAGGTCTATTTCTCTTTTGGTTATTGGTGATTCGTCGAATGACGTTAAATTTTTTTTTCTCTTTCTTACTCATTTTTAAGCTTTTCACTCTCGCTACTTCTATGTGCGACCGAGGGAAATTTTTTCCCAATCTCTATGTGCCAGGAGATTTTGGAGATTTACCTGCACAAGAATAAACATCTAAGGTGAGGATGGGGTTTCTTAGCGGAGGTCCTCCACAACTCAAGTCAAAGTGTCCGATGAGGAATCTGAACAACATCATTCAACGAGACAATTATGTGAACAACTTTAGCATAATTGTGCTTGTTTGAGTGCGGTTATTTTAAAAATAATAATTAATTTTTGGAGCATCTGGATTACGTCCCACTGTTGTCCTTTTGATTGAAAACGTGTCATCAAATTACACGCCTAAAATAGTTGACTAATTCAAAAGTGATTATAGATGTTGTTGAATACACTGCTAACCTACTACATCTAATTGAATAGTCACTGCATTGGGTCTTTTATTTTATTATAGTATGGAAATTTTAACCAATTCTATTAGAAATTTGGATTATAATGGAATTTTGTTTATAAAAGTCATACGAAACATAGGCAAATGAAAACAGTGGGGGCCCATTTCAACGTCCCAAAAATCAATTACTTTCATAGACAAGCGCGTTTGGTAGCCATTTCCCATTATTTTTAGGGGTATGTTCAATAGTAATTTTAAGAATTGATTTTTTATCATTAGAGAGAAAAATGGGTCCTATCTGAGAGTGAAAAAGTAAAAAATGACGACTGAAATAGAAAAGTAACAGTCAAAAATTTTATTTTTTGGGATGAAAAATCAAAACCAAATAGGGCTTGATATTATCTTACGATTCACTGTTTTCACCCCTATACACTCCAACCAACCACCTTCAATCAATTCCAAAAAATGGGTTGTTGGAGGCATGGGGTATGAAGGGGAAAAACTTGAAAGTAGATTCTTGAAAATTCACATGCAATCAACCTTTGTTGTCTGAACCTGCAATCAATTGAAATTGGGCTGTTCTATGCAACGGGCAAAAAATCTCTAAACATGGACAAAAAAATTTAAATTGCAGTTTTGAGCATTGCCAATATCCCATCATCCGCCATTGAGCCCGCTACCAACTTTGGCATTGTTGCAACTACTTCTCAAGCGTCACAACTATTGCCCATAACAAACATGCACAATCACGAGTATTTATTTGTTCTAGTTGTTATTTTGGTGCACAATTTTCTCATTTTGATCAAGTTACTCGGATGGAATATAAGGAAAATTTGGAAAACTCAATTTATGAATTCAAATTGGTAAGAGCGCAAGTGAAATTTATCTCAAAGTCGCAAAAACTACTATGATTCATCCCAATTATTAGTGATGGGAAAAAGTTACTTTAATTTACTTTTTATCGATAATGGAATTAAAATACTCTTAACAACTCAACTCTTTGCACATTCGATTTGTGTATATAAGGCTAGAATTAAACAAGATCATAATTCACTTGATCTGGAAGTTACGAACGTTTTTTTAGATCATTCTTATGTCTTCTCTTTTTCAATTAATTTACGTATATCACTTCTAACTGATTCATATTACTATTTTGACAGTCTTTAATGAATTATCAAAAGATAAATTATTCTATCTTTGAAAGCATTATGCATATCTATCATGCCATCACATGATGTAACACATAACCTGAACATCGATTCTTATATGGTTATTCTGCTTGTTTGCAAAATACTGCCTTTTCTCTCCCCACATCCAACACATTATATAAACAAAACGTTAAATAACATCAATTTCTTTTCACAAAAAGTTTTACTGATATGTGACTAAATTAATATATAATAACAAGGGAGATTTTTATTTAAATGACTCTATGCGAAGAAACTTAATTTGCTTTAACTATCACTTATAAAAAAATTAATTTCATAAACGAACACATAAAGTACAATCTGAATTACATGAAACAAAAGTGGTTATGGACATTAAATGGGTACCCCCAGTCATATTATCCATGATGTGATTGAAAATTCGCAATAGATATTAAAACATCACAACACCATTAAACCTTCTAGCCAACGTCCACATGATTACCCCTCTACTTGATGGAACATGCACAACATTTTTCAATTTTGAGAGAGAAAATCCTGGAAAGATTTTTATACGGGTTTGGTTTTGGGATCCTCTGATATCTTAATCAGTATTCTAAAAAGTGAGCTTAGGCACGAGCTAAATGCCTCGCCTTGACAGTAAGTGCGAATTTAGCGATTAGCTGTGAATTAAGCAATCAACTATCAAGTTGACCACTTGATGCAGGACTAAGTGTAAATTGGTTCGACTCACGCCTAGGCGCGCTTTATTAATTTTTTTTATTTTTTCCTTTTTTAAAAGTTTTTTATTTTACTTTGGTTTATTAACTTTTTTTCTTATTTTTTTTAAAAACCTTTTATTTAAATAATTTTAATATAAAAGCAAAAAAACGACTTTATCCGATAAGCAATTAGATACTTAGGCCCTGTTTGGCACCCATTTTTATCAAAATGCATTTTTCTCTCTCCTCTTTTCAACCACACATTTTTTTTAAAAATAATATTACACGTAAATCAAAAGCTTTTTCTTATTTTTCAACCACACATTTCCCATCAATTTACTATTCAAAAATACATTTTCACCTAAAAATTCCTACCAAACACCCTCTTAGATAAGATTAAGTTATATAACTATGAAAAATAGTGTAGTTTTTGCATTTCGAAATCTTGAAAATTGTATAACTAATTGTAGTAATTATTAAGTAAATATAGTATTTTATAATTTTAGATGTTTGGTAGGCATTATCTTAATATTAAATAATTTTTACAATAATTAAAAATTTAAAATAATATTAAAAATAAGAAAACATTTAAGTCTAGACCTCACCTAGACTTGTAAAGCTTGAAATTTGATCTCCACATCTCTTACACTTTACGCTTTATAGAACATTGATCTTAATATAGAAAATCACTTACCAACATCCATCAATCATAGAAGTGGATGGTTTCCTACCGTAACCTCCCTCCAATAAATGTTATTATAATAGATATTAAACCCCAATTTAATAAGTTTAATCTTTGAATTAATATGTGATAGTAAACGGTTAAATAATAAATAAAGGAAGATCATCATTATAATATCTATCCACAAGAAAAAGAGCACATCAAGAATTATTCAAATGAAATCTCCACCAAGCTTCATATTATAAAGACTGAAACCAAACGTATTAAACTGAGTCCCAATCCTCCATTCGTAAGCAAGCAAACATTTTGTATTCTCGATCACCTGATTTAGGGTATCTCCTTACAGGAATTTTACAAATTACCCTTTAGTGTTCTTAATAATGTTCTTTGGAGGCCTTTTTAATCCCGAGCATGTAAAGTGAGATTAAAGACAATATAGAAAACCCGATACTACTATGTCAAGTTTATAGAGACGCTACCTTCAGAATGTTTGCAATTGATTCAATAAAACCCTTATTTGCCTTCCATTCTTTCAAAATTCTCTCTCTCTCTCTCTTTTCTGCACTAATTTTCAATCGCACATTCACATATTAAAATATTTTATACGTAAATTCAAAATTTTTCTCTATTTTCGACTGCACATTCTTCACAGATTTACTATTCAAAACAATGTTTTTCTAGAAAGATGGCCACCAGACGGGCTAAATTATTTCCTAAGCCATAAGAATATTTTCACGAATTAACTACGTGGTGATTCCACTTTGATTGAGCTAAACAATTTTCTGCAATACTGTACTTAAATCAAAATTTGAGAACTTTGTTATAATTTTGTCAAGTTCTTAGTAGAGGTTCTCCAACGCGGCTCAAGTCAGCGTGTCAACTGAGGAATCTTAAGATCCATTCAATAAGACAATTATGTGAATACACTTCAAAATAATTAAGTTTGTCTGATGTGCTTGTTTTCAGAATAATTGATTTTTGGAGCATTGAAATGGGCCCTATTGTTATCATTTTGATTGAAAACATGCCATCACTTTACATGCTCACAATAGTTGACTAATTCAAATGCAATTGCATTTTGTTCCAAATGCCATTTTTGCCCTCTCCTGTTGGCCAAGTATAGGATCAATTGGTGCAGCAAACCCTGTTATTTCATATTATTATAATAAGAAGAAAGAAAAAAGATTTTTTTTTGAATTTATATATAATATTATTTTATTAGAAAATAAATGATTGATAAGAAGAGATAGAAAAATAAATTATAATTTAATAAGGAATAATGTGGGCCTAAAACGAGGGCTTAATTAATAGGGATAGTCATGTTATTTTACTAGAAACTCGGAGGGTGAAATAGTTAGATAAAGCACTCGTAACTTACTATACCTAATCAAACAATCACTGTATTGTTTATAATACATTATCTTTTTATTTTATTATGAAAATTCTGACCAATTCTATCGAAATAGAATTGTTTATAAAAGTTACATAGACAGGCAAATGACAAAAGTGGACCCATTTCAACGTTTTAGAACTCAATTATTTCCCAGTACAAGCACAATAATGTTAATGCGTAATTTTGAATATTGCCAATATCCTCCGTCATCCGCCATCGAGCTCGCTACCCATTGTTCCAACTATTTCTCAAGCATGACAGATATTGCCTATAATAAACATGCACAATAGCATGCATTTATTTGTTCCGGGCATTATTTTGGTGCATATTTTTCTTATTTCAAGTGACTCTGATGGAATATAAGTAAATCTTGGGAATTAAAATTGGTAGTACCCAAGTGAATTCCATTACAAAGTCCAGTAAACAAGTGTGATTTATCCCACTTATTAGTTATGGAAAGGAGCTATTTCAATTTGGTTGTTTACTTAATCTCTGATTAGGCAGTTATGGATAATTTTCTTGATATTATAAATATTAAACAATAAAATTGGTTTTCCATTTTGGATTACTTAGACAGCGTACAACGTAGGAAATGATTAGATATTAGTCGTAATTTATCTATTATTTCTACATGACCTACAACTTATAACACTTAAAAATATTAAAGTTTTGCCAATCATACAATTATTATCTCTTAGAGAATAAAAGAGACATTGTCACATTTAAAAAATCGCATTAGTCTTTCATATTTTAGTTTTAAGTATCACACACATAATTGGCCTCCTTTTGAGACATATTTTTTAAAACAAGATTGATATATCTAAAATGTAATTATGAAAAAATTACTCAAGATTAGAAATGGAGAAAATTAATGTGACTTTTCAAAAGTTGTAATACTTCAATATTAGTAATTTTATTGCCTCAGTTTGTAATAGTTTCTTGATTTACATGTTATCAATCAGTGTATGGCTGACCAATGACTATTTAGTATTTACAGAGGTTTTCAAATATTTGATGAATTAAGATAGGGAAAATTGCATCCTAAGCGCACAATCTATTGTTCTATTCATGTAAGTCGCCAACCTTTCTTTATAACTGGCACAATTAGTTGTCGACCACAAAATTAGTTTAAATATTCATTAAATTGTCTAGTAATTATGAAAAAATTACTCAAGATTAGAAATGGAGAAAATTAATGTGACTTTTCAAAAGTTGTAATACTTCAATATTAGTAATTTTATTGCCTCAGTTTGTAATAGTTTCTTGATTTACATGTTATCAATCAGTGTATGGCTGACCAATGACTATTTAGTATTTACAGAGGTTTTCAAATATTTGATGAATTAAGATAGGGAAAATTGCATCCTAAGCGCACAATCTATTGTTCTGTTCATGTAAGTCGCCAACCTTTCTTTATAACTGGCACAATTAGTTGTCGACCACAAAATTAGTTTAAATATTCATTAAATTGTCTAGTAGTCCACATGATAATAAAATGAATTCAGACTTTTAGATACAAAACTCAAGTTAGTTAGATAATATATTCACACTTGGTAAAGCCAACCTACTTTGTAGAAAAACAACGTCCAACGCGTTTAAAAAACTTGTTTATGAAGTCTTGTTTAGTCCCATTTTCTAAAACTCATTTTCGACCAAACATTTCATGAAACTTACAAATTTTATCAATTTTTCGATGACATATTTCATCAACTTTTATGAGGTAATAATGTGCTTAATTGTACAACCTTGTTAAACATAGTACATAAGGTAATTGGACAATATAGTGACTGAGATGAAGCATTATGAGACTTAGGAATAAATACAATGGAAGTAGAGGAGACTCCTGGTATGGAGGATTGTTGAATATAGCTCTAATAGGGGAGGAACAAGAGATAAATATTAGGGTGGGCTAAAATCATCTTTTTCTCAATTTTATTTTTTTTAATATTTTTAAGATATAACCTCATGGTCGAGATGTTTTGAGATTTTTGTAAAAGATATAACCATTGATTATGAAAATTTATAATTATATCGACCATTTCCTAAAGTTATTAGGCTTTATTCCATTCCAAGTAACACTACAAGAAATTGATGCTTTCCCTACAAATTTTACTTGTAGGGAAAGGTTCATATATGTAGGAAAAAATATTTACAGACGAAAAATTTTTGTAAGCATATTTGTGGGCAAATATCGAGGGGAAAGGTATAAGACGACAAATTTTTTAAATTTGTGGGCTAAAATTTTTCCCTATGAACCCTTTGGAGACAAGCACAATTTGTTGTGTAAGTTTTTTACCGACAAAATCATTTGTCTGCTAAAATTAATTTTACCCACAAAACAATTACGCTTTTCCCTACAAATTATGTTGTAGGCTAAATTGTGTTTTTTTCTATAAATAAATTGTGGGAAAAGAATATTTATGACAGCATGGTACATATTATTTTGTGGGTTAAACCCTATCTACAAAAAAATTTGTGGGGAAAACATATTTGTATGTTATTTTGAAAGAATTTGTAGGAAGAAATTAAATTATTTCATATATATATATATATATATATATATATATATTGCTTATATTGTAGTAATTTTTTTTTAACCTCATTCAAAATAATATAAAAAGGCCAAAGACTATAAATTAATTAAACAGGACTCAATCAATGTAATATTGAATCCAAAATATTTTACCAAAACACAAATATAACAAAATTTATAGTTCATCCAAATCCAAATTAGATAATTTTCAATTTACAAGCATCCAATAAAGAGTAAAAAAAGAATTGACTAGTGATTCAAAGAAAATATAGTAAAAGAATACAAAGCTCTGAGCTGATCATTAGCAAGCCTGCTTTTGAGTTATGCAGCTTGTAGCAATGAAATCACCCTGATGCTTGTAAAGGTGGATTAAGTAATAGATAACACATAGCCCCTCTAACTATTTATCGACCAGTTCACCAGGAATGTCTTGCTACAGTTTTTCAATAAACCTATATAAGAAGGAAGTCTTCTTAACATTCTATAACAGAATATAGATAATAAGAGAGAAGACTCAGCATTTTCACACTATTTTAATCACTCTTAGAGTTGTTAAGGGATCAAAAAAATACGTTTAAAATGTAGACTGAAAATGTCATGCCGTTATAAGATATTATAGTCATAGTTATCAATTCAAAGGCTGCTCCTGGGAACTTAAGAAACAAAGATGAAATTACTTCAATCCAACTTTATCTTTCTTTGTTGAGCATAAGATTTTGTTCGACAACTTAAAATAGACATACATTGCTGGAATAATAGTTTACCAAGAACAGAACTTCACCATAATCAACCATGTACCTTTATAAATGCCAATTTGATCTAGTCTGGTACATTAATATCGTAAATGGGGGGTTTGTAGGAATGCTTGCACCCACTGGCTCTGTGATTGGTTCACTGTCTGGTTGGTTCACTGTGTGTCTTGACAACATCATAATAGAAATCCTCTATATGCGGTGCTCCAGAGATATCCTTCCTGTTATAGAGGATAAAAAGAAAGATGTTGGATCCACACGAAACAAAAGAACATGATTCTTGTACATATCAAATTATTTCGTCTGGGTACCAAGCCCCTTATACAAAATCTTACGCGTTAATAAAATACCATGCATCGGCAAAACACTTTACTTTAGCAACCATGGGAACAAGAGCTTTGAAGTTATCACAATGCAAAATCGATGCTAATCCACCGGCTGAACATCCAGACAGAATGGCCTACATAAGAACACTCAAGTTAACAATAGCAAGTAAGATTACAATTTAAGTTGGAGGAAAAAACATAAGAGAAAATCATACATTTTCAACATTCTTCATTCCTTCTTCAAGTATTTGGCCAAATATATCTCTGGTACATGGATGGCAAAATCAAAAGAGAAATACTCTGTTTGATTGCCAAAAATGCAACAAGAAGAAGATAAGTTTTATTCTATTTAATTTAATCAATTCCATTGGGATGTTTGTTGATCTCAACATCATCATTTTACTATGTTTCAAACACAGTCACTACATCTTTTCCTATTGTATGAATTATATTCTCCTAAAAAAAATCAGGCAACTACTCTTATTTCGTAGGATGATCTAAAGTACAATCTTTCAATGATCCATTCTTCCGCCATAAAATAAATAAATAAATAATATATATATATA